>NC_091283.1:109748560-110050464 GCF_032444005.1 Ranitomeya imitator | reverse complement strand
GCAGGGTCTCCCATTGGAGGTCGAGGGCCACATGTTCGGTCACATGCTCAGGTGCTGCAGTACATTCCATTGGTCCTTCTGGAAGGTCCTGAAAGGGCAAAACATGCCCAGGTACTGCAGCACTTTCCATTGGTCCTTCTGGAAGGTCCTGAAAGGGCAAAAACTTCAGTAGCAGCTTCCTGTGCTGCAACTATATAAACTGCGCATGACCGCACGGCCATGCGCTAGTATTGTCTTATGTTATGTGCTTTGCGCCAGTGTGGTCACATGTATGTGTGTTCAGGGACCCGGCTGAAATAAGCCCCTAGAATGCTGGCTCCTCCGGCGAGGAGATTGAGTCTGAGTGTATTCAGGGACCCGGCTGAAATAAGCCCCTAGAATGCTGGCTCCTCCGGCGAGGAGTTTTGTGTGTTTGTGTGACCACTGACTGCTCTCTCTTTGGGCAGTTAGCCTGTGCCTCTGTGGAGTCTAACAGGGCACAGTGCTTTCCTTTCACGGCTACTCAGTGAATTAACTGAGTTAGTCTATACCGCCATATAGCTCCGCCGTTTGCTAGCAGCAGGTACTCCTGCACGGTGGACCCCGGGCTGCGAACGCACCAATATCAATAAACATCTCTATTTACTCGGTGCGTTCCGCTAGCCCTAACAGAATACTAGCGCCAGGGTCTGGCTAGTAAATGGTGGACATTCAGCAATCTTTGCGGTATATCCAGCAGCTGGAGGGTAGGTTGGCGGCTCTCGAGAGCTCAACCTCAGCTGTGGATGTTACCGCAGTTGCTGTACAGGCTGCTAGCGTGGCTGCAGCAACCTTGTACACTGCCACCCCTGTTCCGACGTTATCTCGCCTCCCGCTGCCAGAAAAATTTTCTGGAAATAGCAAAACTTGTAGGGGATTCGTGAGTCAGTGCTCTATTCACCTCGAGCTCCTGGCTGCACGTTTTCCTACAGAGCGGGCTAAGGTGGGATTTATTGTGTCTCTTTTGTCGGACAGGGTGTTGGAGTGGGCTACGCCGCTGTGGGAGCGTGGTGATCATGTGGTGCAGAGTGCTCCGTTGTTTCTGAGCACTCTGAAAAAGGTCTTTTTAGGACCCCAAGTCACCCATGACACAGCGCTCCAACTACTGGCATTAACTCAGGGTGAGTCCTTGGTCAGCCATTTTTCCGTCCGCTTCCGTACTTCAGCTTCCGAGCTGGAGTGGTCGGATAAAGCCCTTATCCCCATATTTTGGAGGGGCCTGGCTGACCACATTAAGGACGCTCAGGCCACTAGGGAGATTCCTGCCACACTGGAGGAGTTAATAACTGTCTCTACTCGTATTGACCTCCGTTTTAACGAGCGGAGGTTGGAGCGAGCCCAGTGTAGGCAGAGGTTTCGGCTGGCTCCCACCTTCGCCAAACCTTTGGAATCTCCAGTCCAGGCATCCGAGTCACATGAGGCCTTAGAGGTGACACGAGCGGGATCCAAGTCTCAGTCTGCCCGTGCACATAAGGTCCGTCATGTTTGCCAGCAGTCAGGACACCTTGCCTCCAAGGGTCCTCAGTGGTCGGGGAAACGTCAGTGTCTAGTGGCAGTTGGAGGAGGTACACTAGACACGGCGACGTTTGCCTTAAAGTTGTCCTTCAAGGGGACAATTACCATAGGCCCATCCACTCTTATGTTCGAGCTATGCGTGGATTCTGGGGCAGAGGGTAACTTTATGTCTTCCGCTTTTGCCCAGCGTCACGCAATACCCTTGGTGATGCTCGCCAAGCCAGTAACCGTTCGAGTGATAAATGGGTCAACACTACCTTCACAGATTACCCACCAAACCATTCCTTTCACGCTATCTGTGTCTCCATCACATCAGGAGATAATCTCCCTATTAGTCATTCCTGAGGGAATTGATGAGGTCCTGTTGGGGATACCATGGCTTCGCTACCATTCTCCTCATATTGAGTGGTCCTCTGGGAGAATTTTGGGATGGAGTAAATCCTGCGAGGGTAGATGTCTGAGGGAGTGTGTTCAGGTTGCTACTACACAGGTACCCGCAGATCTTTCCTCTCTCCCCAAGCACTATTGGCCCTATGCAGACGTGTTCTCCAAAAGAGCTGCGGAGACCCTTCCGCCTCACCGCCCCTATGACTGTTCTATTGACCTCTTGCCTGGTGCTGAGCCTCCCCGGGGTCGAGTCTATCCGTTATCTCTCCCGGAGACGGAGGTAATGTCCCAGTACATCCAGGAGAATCTGGCAAGAGGATTCATTAGGAAGTCAGTGTCACCGGCAGGGGCAGGGTTCTTCTTCGTACAGAAGAAGACTGGAGACTTCACCGTTAAGAACAAGTACCCACTACCCCTGATATCTGAGCTGTTTGATAGGCTACGGGGAGCGAGGGTATTTACAAAGTTAGATCTGCGGGGTGCTTACAACCTGATTCGCATCCGTGAGGGGGATGAATGGAAGACAGCTTTTAACACCAGGGATGGGCACTATGAATATCTGGTGATGCCCTTCGGGCTCTGTAATGCCCCAGCCGTTTTCCAAGACTTTTTGAACGACATCTTCCGGGATATGCTCACCACCTCGGTCGTAGTCTATCTGGATGATATTCTCATCTTCTCTCCAGATATTGACTCCCATCGGAGAGATGTTCGCAAAGTCTTCGACCTCTTACGGGCAAACTACCTCTACGCCAAGTTGGAGAAGTGTGTGTTTGAGCAGGAGTCCTTGCCTTTCCTTGGTTATATCATCTCTGCCCAGGGTTTGGCTATGGATCCTGCCAAGCTACAGGCTGTAATGGACTGGCAGGAACCCCATTCTCTTAAAGCGGTGCAGCGCTTTATGGGGTTCATTAATTACTATCGCCAGTTCATTCCACACTTCTCAACTTTGGTAGCTCCCTTGGTTGCCCTCACCAAGAAGGGAGCAAATCCCAAGTTGTGGTCAGAGGAGGTCTTCAAAGCCTTTCTCTCGATCAAGTCACACTTCGCTAGCGCTCCCATCCTACATCGCCCCGATGTTGATAAGCCATTTATCTTGGAGGTGGATGCCTCATCCGTTGGTGCTGGAGCAGTCCTTTTCCAAAAGGATGCTCAAGGTCGGAAGCATCCTTGCTTCTTCTTCTCCAAGACCTTCACACCAGCGGAGAGGAATTATTCCATCGGGGACAGGGAGTTGCTGGCCATGAAGTTGGCTTTTTCGGAGTGGAGACATCTCTTGGAGGGAGCTCGCTTTCCCTTCCAAGTCTTCACTGACCACAAGAACTTGGTGTATCTGCAAACGGCTGTTATGAACAGGTAATTCAGAACCACAATGGACCTTGAAGTTCAGAGCACACAAAGTGACCTGACAATTACCAAAAACATAGGACGAGCTCTGAGACGTGGGAACTCTGCTGACCGCAATCCCTAATCCTATCACACCACACTAGAGGCAGCCGTGGATTGCGCCTAACACTCCCTATGCAACTCGGCACAGCCTGAGAAACTAACTAGCCCTGAAGATAGAAAAATAAGCCTACCTTGCCTCAGAGAAATTCCCCAAAGGAAAAGGCAGCCCCCCACATATAATGACTGTGAGTAAAGATGAAAATACAAACACAGAGATGAAATAGATTTAGCAAAGTGAGGCCCGACTTACTGAATAGACCGAGGATAGGAAAGATAGCTTTGCGGTCAACACAAAAACCTACAAACAACCACGCAGAGGGGCAAAAAGACCGACTAACGGTACGGAGGTGCTCCCTCTGCGTCTCAGAGCTTCCAGCAAGCAAGAAAAACCAATATAGCAAGCTGGACAGAAAAAATAGCAACAAAAGTAACACAAGCAGAACTTAGCTTATGCAGGATAGACAGGCCACAGGAACGATCCAGGAGGAAGCAAGACCAATACTAGAACATTGACTGGAGGCCAGGATCAAAGCACCAGGTGGAGTTAAATAGAGCAGCACCTAACGACTTAACCTCATCACCTGAGGAAGGAAACTCAGAAGCCGCAGTACCACTCTCATCCACCAAAGGAAGCTCATAGACAGAACCAGCCGAAGTACCACTCACGACCACAGGAGGGAGCTTGGCCACAGAATTCACAACAGTACCCCACCCCTTGAGGAGGGGTCACCGAACCCTCACCAGAGCCCCCAGGCCGACAAGGATGAGCCACATGAAAGGCACGAACCAGATCGGCAGCATGGACATCAGAGGCAAAGACCCAGGAATTATCTTCCTGACCATAACCTTTCCACTTAACCAGATACGGGAGTTTCCGTCTCGAAACACGAGAATCCAAAATCTTCTCCACTATATACTCCAATTCCCCTTCAACCAAAGCCGGAGCAGGAGGATCAATAGATGGAACCACAGGTGCCACGTATCTCCGCAACAATGACCTATGAAACACGTTATGGATGGAAAAAGAAGCTGGAAGAGTCAAACGAAAAGACACAGGATTAAGAACCTCAGAAATCCTATATGGACTAATGAAACGAGGCTTAAATTTAGGAGAGGAAACCTTCATAGGAATATAATGAGATGACAACCAAACCAAATCCCCAACACGAAGTCGGGGACCCACACAGCGCCTGCGGTTAGCGAAACGTTGAGCCTTCTCCTGGGACAAAGTCAAATTGTCCACTACATGAGTCCAAATCTGCTGCAACCTATCCACCACAGTATCCACACCAGGACAGTCCGAAGACTCAACCTGCCCTGAAGAGAAACGAGGGTGGAACCCAGAATTGCAGAAAAACGGCGAAACCAAAGTAGCCGAGCTGGCCCGATTATTAAGGGCGAACTCAGCCAAAGGCAAAAAGGACACCTAATCATCCTGATCAGCAGAAACAAAACATCTCAGATATGTTTCCAAGGTCTGATTGGTTCGTTCAGTCTGGCCATTTGTCTGAGGATGGAAAGCCGAGGAAAAAGACAAATCAATGCCCATCCTAGCACAAAAGGCTCGCCAAAACCTCGAAACAAACTGGGAACCTCTGTCAGAAACGATGTTCTCAGGAATGCCATGTAAACGAACCACATGCTGGAAAAACAATGGCACCAAATCAGAGGAGGAAGGCAATTTAGACAAGGGCACCAAATGGACCATCTTAGAGAAGCGATCACAAACCACCCAAATGACCGACATTCTTTGAGAGACGGGGAGATCCGAAATAAAATCCATAGAGATATGTGTCCAAGGCCTCTTTGGGACCGGCAAGGGCAAAAGCAACCCACTGGCACGAGAACAGCAGGGCTTAGCCCGAGCACAAATCCCACAGGACTGCACAAAAGAACGCACATCCCGCGACAGAGACGGCCACCAAAAGGATCTAGCCACCAAATCTCTGGTACCAAAGATTCCAGGATGACCAGCCAACACCAAACAATGAACCTCAGAGATAACTTTATTCGTCCACCTATCAGGGACAAACAGTTTCTCCGCTGGGCAACGGTCAGGTCTATTAGCCTGAAATTTTTGCAGCACCCGCCGCAAATCAGGGGAGATGGCAGACAAAATTACCCGCTCTTTGAGAATACCCGCCGGCTCAGGCGAACCCGAAGAATCGGGCACAAAACTCCTAGACAGGGCATCCGCCTTCACATTTTTAGAGCTCGGAAGGTACGAAACCACAAAGTCAAAACGGGAGAAAAACAGCGACCAACGAGCCTGTCTAGGATTCAACCGTTTGGCAGACTCGAGATAAGTCAAGTTTTTGTGATCAGTCAAGACCACCACGCGATGCTTAGCTCCTTCAAGCCAATGACGCCACTCCTCGAATGCCCACTTCATGGCTAGCAACTCTCGATTGCCAACATCATAATTTCGCTCAGCAGGCGAAAATTTCCTGGAAAAGAAGGCGCATGGTTTCATCACCGAGCAATCAGAACTTCTCTGCGACAAAACAGCCCCTGCTCCAATTTCAGAAGCATCAACCTCTACCTGGAACGGAAGCGAAACATCTGGTTGGCACAACACAGGGGCAGAAGAAAAACGACGCTTCAACTCCTGAAAAGCTTCCACAGCAGCAGAAGACCAATTGACCACATCAGCACCCTTCTTGGTTAAATCAGTCAACGGTTTAGCAATACTAGAAAAATTATTGATGAAGCGACGATAAAAATTAGCAAAGCCCAGGAACTTCTGCAGACTCTTCAGGGATGTTGGCTGAGTCCAATCATAAATGGCCTGAACTTTAACAGGGTCCATCTCGATAGTAGAAGGAGAAAAAATGAACCCCAAAAATGAAACCTTCTGAACACCAAAGAGACACTTTGACCCCTTCACAAACAAAGAATTAGCACGCAGGACCTGGAACACCATTCTGACCTGCTTCACATGAGACTCCCAATCATCCGAGAAGACCAAAATATCATCCAAATATACAATCAGGAATTTATCCAGGTACTCTCGGAAGATGTCATGCATAAAGGACTGAAACACTGATGGAGCATTAGAAAGCCCGAATGGCATAACCAGGTACTCAAAATGGCCTTCGGGCGTATTAAATGCTGTTTTCCATTCATCGCCCCGTTTAATACGCACAAGATTATACGCACCACGAAGATCTATCTTGGTGAACAAACTAGCCCCCTTAATCCGAGCAAACAAATCAGACAGCAGCGGCAAGGGGTACTGAAATTTGACCGTAATTTTATTTAGAAGGCGGTAATCAATACAAGGTCTCAGCGAACCATCCTTCTTGGCCACAAAAAAGAACCCCGCTCCCAATGGCGACGATGACGGGCGAATATGACCCTTCTCCAAAGACTCCTTCACGTAACTCCGCATAGTGGCGTGCTCAGGTACAGATAAATTAAACAGTCGACCCTTAGGAAACTTACTACCAGGAATCAAATCGATAGCACAATCACAATCCCTATGCGGAGGTAGGGCATTGGACTTGGGCTCATCGAATACATCCCGGTAATCAGACAAGAACTCTGGGACCTCAGAAGGGGTGGATGATGAGATAGACAGAAATGGAACATCACCATGTACCCCCTGACAACCCCAGCTGGACACAGACATTGATTTCCAATCTAATACTGGGTTATGGACTTGTAGCCATGGCAACCCCAACACGACCACATCATGCAGATTATGCAACACCAGAAAGCGAATATCCTCCTGGTGCGCAGGAGCCATGCACATGGTCAGCTGGGTCCAATACTGAGGCTTATTCTTGGCCAAAGGCGTAGCATCAATTCCTCTCAATGGAATAAGACACTGCAAGGGCTCCAAGACAAACCCACAGCGTCTAGCAAACTCCAAGTCCATCAAATTCAGGGCAGCGCCTGAATCCACAAATGCCATGACAGAATAGGAAGACAAAGAGCAGATCAATGTAACGGACAAAAGAAATTTCGACTGTACCGTACCAATGGTGGCGGACCTAGCGAACCGCTTAGTGCGCTTAGGACAATCGGAGATAGCATGAGTGGAATCACCACAGTAGAAACACAGCCCATTCTGACGTCTGTGTTCTTGCCTTTCAGCTCTGGTCAAAGTCCTATCGCACTGCATAGGCTCAGGTTTATGCTCAGACAATACCGCCAAATGGTGCACAGATTTACGCTCACGCAAGCGTCGACCGATCTGAATGGCCAAAGACATAGACTCATTCAGACCAGCAGGCATAGGAAATCCCACCATGACATCCTTAAGGGCTTCAGAGAGACCATTTCTGAAAATAGCTGCCAGCGCACATTCATTCCATTGAGTGAGCACGGACCACTTTCTAAACTTCTGACAATAAATCTCTATCTCATCCTGACCCTGACACAGAGCCAGCAAATTTTTCTCTGCCTGATCCACTGAATTAGGTTCGTCGTACAGCAATCCGAGCGCCAGAAAAAACGCATCAATATTACATAATGCAGGATCTCCTGGTGCAAGGGAAAATGCCCAGTCTTGAGGGTCGCCACGTAATAAAGAAATAATGATCTTAACTTGTTGAACTGGGTCACCAGAGGAGCGGGGTTTCAAAGCCAGAAATAGTTTACAATTATTTTTAAAATTCAAAAACTTAGCTCTATCTCCAGAAAATAACTCAGGAATAGGAATTTTAGGTTCTAACATAGGATTCTGAACCACTAAATCTTGAATGTTCTGTACTCTTATAGTGAGATTATCCATCAAAGAGGACAGACCCTGAATATTAATGTCCACACCTGTGTTCTGAACCACCCTGATGTAAAGGGGAAAAGAAAGACAGAACACAGTGCAAAGAAAAAAAAATGGTCTCAGAACTTCTCTTTTCCCTCTATTGAGAAGCATTAGTACTTTGGGCCTCCAGTACTGTTATGAACAGGTAATTCAGAACCACAATGGACCTTGAAGTTCAGAGCACACAAAGTGACCTGACAATTACCAAAAACATAGGATGAGCTCTGAGACGTGGGAACTCTGCTGACCGCAATCCCTAATCCTATCACACCACACTAGAGGCAGCCGTGGATTGCGCCTAACACTCCCTATGCAACTCGGCACAGCCTGAGAAACTAACTAGCCCTGAAGATAGAAAAATAAGCCTACCTTGCCTCAGAGAAATTCCCCAAAGGAAAAGGCAGCCCCCCACATATAATGACTGTGAGTAAAGATGAAAATACAAACACAGAGATGAAATAGATTTAGCAAAGTGAGGCCCGACTTACTGAATAGACCGAGGATAGGAAAGATAGCTTTGCGGTCAACACAAAAACCTACAAACAACCACGCAGAGGGGCAAAAAGACCCTCCACACCGACTAACGGTACGGAGGTGCTCCCTCTGCGTCTCAGAGCTTCCAGCAAGCAAGAAAAAACAATATAGCAAGCTGGACAGAAAAAATAGCAACAAAAGTAACACAAGCAGAACTTAGCTTATGCAGGATAGACAGGCCACAGGAACGATCCAGGAGGAAGCAAGACCAATACTAGAACATTGACTGGAGGCCAGGATCAAAGCACCAGGTGGAGTTAAATAGAGCAGCACCTAACGACTTAACCTCATCACCTGAGGAAGGAAACTCAGAAGCCGCAGTACCACTCTCATCCACCAAAGGAAGCTCATAGACAGAACCAGCCGAAGTACCACTCACGACCACAGGAGGGAGCTTGGCCACAGAATTCACAACAAACGGCCCAGCGGCTGAATTCTCGCCAGGCTAGATGGTCCCTGTTCTTCTCCCGGTTCCATTTTACTCTCCATTTCCTCTCCGGGGAGAAGAACGTTCGTGCTGACGCTCTCTCCCGCTCCGTGGTGTCATCGGAGGAGGAGGAGGAGCCTCGGCTTATTGTCCCTTCTGAGAGCCTGAGAACTGTAGCTCCGGTTTTGCTAGAGTCTGTGCCCCCAGGCAAGACTTTCGTGCCAGCTAACTTGCGACCGGAGGTTCTCTCTTGGGCTCACTCCTCCAGAGTGGGTGGGCATTTTGGGACCAAGAGGACATCTGAGCTTCTGGCGAGAACATACTGGTGGCCGCATATGGCCAGAGATGTCAAGGACTATATTCAGGCGTGAGTTTCTTGCGCCCAGAATCGGTCTCCTCGGCAACGGCCTGCTGGGTTGCTTCACCCTCTACCGGTGGCAGACAGGCCCTGGGAGATGGTCGGGATGGACTTTGTGGTGGGTCTACCCAAGTCGCGTGGCTGCTCCATTATTTGGGTTGTTGTCACCGACCATTTCTCCAAGATGGTGCATTTGGTGCCGCTTCCTCGGTTACCCTCAGCACGGGCCTTGGCGGTGTTGTTCATTAAACACGTTTTCCGATTGCATGGTATGCCTGATAAGATTGTCAGCGATCGGGGTCCCCAGTTCGCATCTCGGTTTTGGAGAGAGCTCTGCCGTTTACTCAGCATAGAGTTAAACCTCTCCTCTGCATACCATCCCAAGACGAATGGGTTGGTGGAGAGAACCAACCAGACTCTGGTGACATATTTGCGACATTTCGTCTCTGCTAGGCAGGATGACTGGGCATCTTTGCTACCTTGGGCGGAATTTGCCCTGAACAGCGCCGTAGCCGATTCCACTGGTCAAACTCCTTTTCTCCTTAATTACGGCCAGCATCCGCGTGTCCCTGTGCCCATGCCCGTGTCATCCACCGATTCTAGGGTGGCAGACTGGGCGGTGGAGGCACGTGACATCTGGGACCGCACTCAGGATGCCATCCGGGCCTCCAAGGAGAGAATGAGGGTTTCGGCTGATACACACCGGCGCCCCGCTCCGGTCTTTGCTCCTGGCGACTTAGTGTGGCTCTCCGCCCGTAACATCAGGCTGCGAGTTGAGTCCACTAAGTTTGCTCCTCACTACATTGGCCCGTTTAAGGTTCTGGAACAGGTCAACCCTGTGGTCTACCATTTGGCTATTCCTCCACGCCTTGGTATCACCGATACTTTCCACGTTTCCCTCTTAAAGCCCGTTCATTTGTCCCGGTTTTCCGAGTCATCTGCTGGGACATCGGGTTCATCCACGGATGAGTTTGAGGTGAATGCTATTGTGGGGTGCAAGGTGGTACGTGGCAAGAAATTTTATCTGGTGGACTGGAAGGGTCACGGCCCAGAGGATAGAACCTGGGAGCCTGTGGAGCACATTCGGGCTCCGCTGCTTATCGCAGCTTTTGAGCGTAGTGAGGCTCAAGGAGGGGGGGGCCCTAGGAGGGGGGGGTAATGTTAGGAGTCGAGTTTCCTCTGCTGCACAGGGGGAATCTCGATCCGTGTCTGCTGCGGTCTCCCATTCGGTATCGGCCGCAGTGGGCTCTGCTCAGCAAAGACGTCGCTCCCAGCGTCTCACTGGGGCTGATTTGGTGCATAGGGTCACTACTGCCTTTTCTGGCTTTCCTATGGTACCCTGCACTGATCTGCGGCGAGCGAGCCTCTCTGGGACTAAGTCCTTGTTTACTCACACTGAGCATGCCCAAGGCAGGGTCTCCCATTGGAGGTCGAGGGCCACATGTTCGGTCACATGCTCAGGTGCTGCAGTACATTCCATTGGTCCTTCTGGAAGGTCCTGAAAGGGCAAAACATGCCCAGGTACTGCAGCACTTTCCATTGGTCCTTCTGGAAGGTCCTGAAAGGGCAAAAACTTCAGTAGCAGCTTCCTGTGCTGCAACTATATAAACTGCGCATGACTGCACGGCCATGCGCTAGTATTGTCTTATGTTATGTGCTTTGCGCCAGTGTGGTCACATGTATGTGTGTTCAGGGACCCGGCTGAAATAAGCCCCTAGAATGCTGGCTCCTCCGGCGAGGAGATTGAGTCTGAGTGTATTCAGGGACCCGGCTGAAATAAGCCCCTAGAATGCTGGCTCCTCCGGCGAGGAGTTTTGTGTGTTTGTGTGACCACTGACTGCTCTCTGTTTGGGCAGTTAGCCTGTGCCTCTGTGGAGTCTAACAGGGCACAGTGCTTTCCTTTCACGGCTACTCAGTGAATTAACTGAGTTAGTCTATACCGCCATATAGCTCCGCCGTTTGCTAGCAGCAGGTACTCCTGCACGGTGGACCCCGGGCTGCGAACGCACCAATATCAATAAACATCTCTATTTACTCGGTGCGTTCCGCTAGCCCTAACAAAGGCTCATCCCAGTTTTGTCAGAAAACATCTTGATGATCCCCAAGACTTTTGGCAGAAAACTCTGTGGTCTGATGAGACAAAAGTTGAACTTTTTGGAAGGTGTAAGTCTCATAACATCTGGCGTTGAAGTAACACAACATTTCAGAAAAGGAACATCATACCAATAAAAAAATATGGTGGTAGTAGTGTGATGGTCTGGGGCTGTTTTGCGGCTTCAAGACCTGGAAGACTTGCTGTGGTAAATGGATCCATGAATTCTGCTGTCTAACAAAAAATTCTGAATGACAATATCCGAACAACCCAAGCTAAAGCGCATTTGGGTTATGCAGCAGGACAATGATGTAAAACACACCAGCAAGTCCACTTCTGAATGGTTTAAGAAAACAAAATTAAGACTTTGGAGTGTCCTAGTCAAAGTCCTGATCTTAGTCTGATTGAGATGTTATGGCTTGACCTTAAGGCTATGTGTACACGTACAGATTTTTTTGCATTTTTTTCCGCGTTTTTTCGCGCTAAAAACACTATAAAAACTCATTAAAACGCATACATTATGCATTCTATAATTTAGAATGCATTCTGCATGTTTTGTGCACATGGATGCGTTTTTTTCCGCGAAAAAAACGCATCGTGGTAAAAAAATAAGCATGTTCATTATTTTTGCAGATTTTCTGCGTTTTTCCCGCAATTCTATGCATTTGGGAAAAAACGCACAAAAAACGCACCAAAAATGCGTCAAAATCGCGGTAAAAAGCATGCGGATTTCTGGCAGAAATGCCCGGTTTTTGTCAGGAAAATTTCTGCAAGAAATCCTGAGCGTGTACACATACCCTAAAAAGGCGGTTCATGCTCGGAAACCTTCCAATGTGGCTGAATTAGAAAAATTCTGCAAAGATGAGTGGGCCAAAATCCCTCATTGCCAGTTATCAGTTATCGCAAACGCTCGATTGCAGTTGTTGCTACTAAGGGTGGCCCAACCAGTTATTAGGTTTAGGGGCAATCACTTTTTTTTTTTTACACAGGGCCCTGCAGGTTTGGATTTCTTTTTCCTTTAAAAATAAAGAACTTCATTTAAAAACTGCATATTGTGTTACCTTTGTCTAATATTTAAATTTATTTGGTGATCTGAAACATTTTAGTGTGACAAACATGCAAAAGAATAGGAAACCAAGAAGGGGGAAAACACTTTTTCACACAACTGTTGCTGCTAACTACCTGCTTGTTCTACCCAGCTTAGCTCTTTGCCGGCACAGAGTAGTCACTGACCACTCCTCCTGGCAATACTGCAGACGTCACGTTGAAAGAGCAGCTTCTCTTCTGCTCTGTTGATGGGGCTTGACTGTCAATGTCATGATGACTGACAGCCAGCTCCCAGCAGCATCACTATGAGAAGTCAGTTGTCAATCAGTATGACATCGGCAGTCACACCCAGTCAACAGAGCAACATGGAAGAAGAACCTCTTTGTTGAAGTGGAGCAGCTGGATTGCCAGCAGGACCAGTCAGTTAGCAACTACCTTCCAGTTAAGGTTTTGGTTCATAGTAAAAAAAAAAAAAAAAAAAAAAACTTTATTCCTGGGTAACAGCACAGTGGCTCAGTGGTTAGCACTGCTGCTTTTTAGCGCTGGGGTTTGGTGTTCAAATCCAACCAATGACAACATCTGCAAGGAGTTTGCATGTTCTTCCCGTATTTGCATGGATTTCCTCTGGGTTCTCTGGTTTCTTCCCACACTCCTAAGACATACTGATAATGTCTGTAAAGCGCTGTGGAATTAATGGCACTGTATAAGTGTGTAAAATAAATAACCACTTTAAGGAAGCACTCCTACCGGGTAAGGGCATTCTTCCAGAGCAGAGAACTGCTGTAAAGTGCATTACAAAGATGTTTTGCTTTTCCTGTGGATCACCCCATAATTTGCTAGTTGGCGAGGTACCTAAAACTTTTAAAGGGAAGGGGGGCTCTCAAATGGACAACGGCTTAGCCTATAGCTGTAGAAGGATCCTAAATCTTATGTCCATTTGTTGTGCAGCTTCAATACAACCTGAACTTCTCAGTAACCAACAGTCCCTGCCATTAGAAGTGACTATACAGTTAGGGCCAGAAATATTTGGACAGTGACACAAGTTTTGTTATTTTAGCTGTTTACAAAAACATGTTCAGAAATACAATTATATATATAATATGGGCTGAAAGTGCACACTCCCAGCTGCAATATGATAGTTTCCACATCCAAATCGGAGAAAGGGTTTAGGAATCATAGCTCTGTAATGCATAGCGTCCTCTTTTTCAAGGGACCAAAAGTAATTGGACAATGGACTCTAAGGGCTGCAATTAACTCTGAAGGCGTCTCCCTCGTTAACCTGTAATCAATGAAGTAGTTAAAAGGTCAGGGGTGGATTCCAGGTGTGTGGTTTTGCATTTGGAAGCTGTTGCTGTGAGCAGACAACATGCGGTCAAAGGAACTCTCAATTGAGGTGAAGCAGAACATCCTGAGGCTGAAAAAAAAGAAAAAATCCATCAGAGAGATAGCAGACATGCTTGGAGTAGCAAAATCAACAGTTGGGTACATTCTGAGAAAAAAGGAATTGACTGGTGAGCTTGGGAACTCGAAAAGGCCTGGGCGTCCACGGATGACAACAGTGGTGGATGATCGCCGCATACTTAATTTGGTGAAGAAGAACCTGTTCACAACATCAACTGAAGTCCAGAACACTCTCAGTGAAGTAGGTGTATCTGTCTCTAAGTCAACAGTAAAGAGAAGACTCCATGACAGTAAATACAAAGGGTTCACATCTAGATGCAAACCATTCATTAATACCAAATATAGACAGGCCAGAGTTAAATTTGCAGAAAAACACCTCAAGAAGCCAGCTCAGTTCTGGAAAAGTATTCTATGGACAGATGAGACAAAGATCAACCTGTACCAGAATGATGGGAAGAAAAAAGTTTGGAGAAGAAAGGGAACGGCACATGATCCAAGGCACACCACATCCTCTGTAAAACATGGTGGAGGCAACGTGATGGCATGGGCATGCATGGCTTTCAATGGCACTGGGTCACTTGTGTTTATTGATGACATAAGAGCAGACAAGAGTAGCCGGATGAATTCTGAAGTGTACCGGGATATACTTTCAGCCCAGATTCAGCCAAATGCTGCAAAGTTGATTGGACGGCGCTTCATAGTACAGATGGACAATGACCCCAAGCATACAGCCAAAGCTACCCAGGAGTTCATGAGTGCCAAAAAGTGGAACATTCTGCAATGGCCAAGTCAATCTCCAGATCTAAACCCAATTGAGCATGCATTTCACTTGCTCAAATCCAGACTTAAGACGGAAAGACCCACAAACAAGCAAGACGTGAAGGCTGCGGCTGTAAAGGCCTGGCAAAGCATTAAGAAGGAGGAAACCCAGCGTTTGGTGATGTCCATGGCTTCCAGACTTAAGGCAGTGATTGCCTCCAAAGGATTTGCAACAAAATATTGAAAATAAAAATATTTTGTTTGGGTTATGTTTATTTGTCCAATTACTTTTGACCTCCTAAAATGTGGAGTGTTTGTAAAGAAATGTGTACAATTCCTACATTTTCTATCAGATATTTTTGTTCAACCCTTCAAATTAAACGTTACAATCTGCACTTGAATTCTGTTGTAGAGGTTTCATTTCAAATCCAAAGTGGTGGCATGCAGAGCCCAACTCGTGAAAATTGTGTCACTGTCCAAATATTTCTGGCCCTAACTGTATATTGTATGTGCTTCAAAGAAATTACAAGAAACAACAGAAATATCTTACACCAATTTTACCTATGTCTCCGGACGTGAATAAAACATTTGCATACATAAGTGTGGATTTTGTTAAGAGCTAAGTGGATACATTTTATCTTTACAAACTACTTTTAAACTATTGGTACGCCGAACATGCAGATATAGTTCATAGTTCAACTTAGCAAAATAATGTGAAAAAAAAAAAAACAACAAAACATGGCCTCAATTCGTAAAAATCATGTGGTTAAATTGGTCAAAAGTGATTGATCAAATGACCTTTTGTAAGTTTGTGTTTTCCTGTTCGCAAATTCAGAAAATATGGATATTTATTGAAGCCAGATGAGCCGTTTTAGTTTTTTTTCTTTTCTGCATTGTTATTTTTTTCCTGTCACTGAAGCATGTTCTAGTACTAAAAATAATCTGAATATAAAAAGATGCAGTTATGGTTCTTATTATGTGTAATCAGATCATATGGTCTATTTATCACATTAATTCTTACAGCTTACAGCTCAGGCACAAGGAGACAACACAGTTCTGACATGTACTAGCTCTTGTTCTGGATATGATTACAGGATCACATTGTGATGGATGGATATGTTAACAGTGGGGTGCACATAAATAAATAACTGTTGGAATATTACATATAGCTTTAATTACATTTTACAATATGTACCTGTGATTTTAGTTAAAATGTACCCAATTCCTGTAAACAATCATGATGGCTAATTTAAGAATAAAACCTACTTCATCACTTGGAACCAACACCCTGTTTTCCCTAGCATTTTTATGAGTGTGGTGAGACATGAAGGCCTTTTACACTCCACCATGGTAACTTTACACATATAATCTAATTAGTATTGGACCTTTTAGCATACTCTGTGTTTATTTCTCTTTTTGTTTTCAGTCTATCGGTTTCTTGTTTGAGTGACCCTTTGAACCCTGCATTATGTACCATCCTAAAATCTACACCTGAAACACCCCAAATGGTTTACCCTTCTCTATACCGCTATGCATGACACAATATGATGCATGTATGACTACACTGCAGATGTTAATATGCAGGTTCCAGTCTCCTCTTAAATATAGGAATAACCTGTTGCCATTCCGTGAAAGATTTTCTATGATTGCCGTGGAATTTTTGACTGGAGTTACAAGAAGTAACGTTATGATGCCACATGTAAACAGTATCCCCGATAAACACATGCCGCACGCTAGGAATAACCTTGCGGCAGGTTGCCCCTGGTTTACACCGCAGTGCTATGTCTCTTGGCTGGCAGGGGGATGGCTCTATTGACTTGTGAATGAACACATATTGGAAGAGGAAAGAAACTGACACCAGCTGGCAAGGAAACAAGTGACACCGGGGAAGTTGCTGACCTCAAAACTCCAGAAGCCGAGTTTATGAGTCCATGTCCTCATCAGTTGTTTAAAGAGTAATTACATTTTACCTTTTTTAATTTTAAAACAGCAAATGTAATTTCTAGTATCACTGTAAATTTCATGATTTTGCCTCCTTTATGCAGAAAACTGATGTCCTTACTGGGGAAGATCGATAAGCCATACTGAAGTTGGCAGTATTCGGATCACCCATCTCTGAGTACAGATGGAAGAGTGGAATCTGCCATTGCAGAGAAGGGAAATCCGCACACTGCTTGTTTACATTATTCGGATCTTCACCAGCAGTTTGGACAGCATTTCAGCATCAATTTTCTGCAAAGCGGCAAGCTGAGTAATGAAATATATTATAATATTTCTGGAAAAGATAATTGCATTATAATTAAAAAAAAAAAGTTACTCTTTAAACAAAACCATAAAAGGGTACAAAAGATGTCTCTTGAGCAGCTAACAGCTATGCAGTCTCCTTACATCCTTCTTGCTTGTCCTTGAGTGACAGTTCTGGTCAGGACCTCTGTTCTGCTACTATACATTTATAGGTCTTTCGGTGTTTGTTCTGTGTCTATGTTGTTATAATTATATTTACATATAAAGATAACAGTGCAATTGAAAAAGTACACAGCTCAGGAAAGAGAGAGCTGTGATTAGGAGCACTGCTCTAGAAACTGCAGATGCTGGAGGCAGGAAATTGTGATTCTAAAAGACTGACTGATAGTAGGGTCTCAATCAGGAAATGAGAACTGAGGGGGAGGGAGGTGAGCAGTTGACTCCTGTTCAGGAATCAATGGCCTGGAGAGAGGTGGCTGGGGTGGTAGGAGTTAACTCCTCTCCTTGAATGTAGCTACTACACAATTGGCCAGGCTCTGGTGACTAAGCTTCATTGAAACAAACTGCATACTATGAAAGCTGAACGTTCTCATTGCACAACAATGAAAGCAGATAGAAAAAGAAAATCAATTGCAAACGTATTTTGGCTAGTTTCGCACTAGCGTTCGTCAGGACTACGGATGAAATCCTTCTTCCTCTGTGATGCCCCACCCACTGCCGCGCCTCTTCCTTCAGCTCCGCCTATGTCTGAATGTGTCCTTCGTACCCTATCTTTAACATTGGGTATGCAGGCCATGTGGATGTATGCGGATGCCTCCGCAAGCATCGTTTTGAAGCTGCGCGGTCCGCAACAAAATGCAACATGTTGCGTTCGACGCAGGTCAGCACAGCGTCAAGAGGACACAAGCAGAGGCATCTGCATACATCTGTATGGCCTGCATAAGCGATGTTAAAGATAGGGTTCGCAGGACGCATGCAGACATAGGCGGAGCTGAAGGAAGAGGCGCGGCAGTGGGCAGAGCTTCACGGAGGAAGAAGGCTTTCGTCCACAGCCCTGCCGGAAGCTAGTGTGAAACTAGCCACTAAGGGTATGTGCACACGTTGCGGATTTTGCTGCAGATCCACAGCGGTTTTGACACTGCGGATTCGCAGCTGTTTTCCATGAGTTTACAGTACCATGTAAACCTATGGAAAACAAAATCCGCAGTGCACAAACGTGCGAAAAAAACCATGCGGAAACGTAGCGTTGTTTTATTCTGCAGCATGTCAATTCTTTGTGCGGATTCCGCAGCGGTTTACACCTGCTCCATAATAGGAATCCGCAGGTATAAAACCGCAGGTGGAATCCGCACAAAACTGCATAAAATCAGAGATCAATCCGCAGTAAATCCGCAGGTAAAACACAGTTCTTTTTACCTGCGGATTTCTCAAAACAGGTGCGGAAAATCCGCAGAGGTTCCATCTACGTGTGGACATACCCTAAAGCAATTTAATGACTTGAGAATACACTTTTAATTCTTCCTTCCATTCAGAATTAGTATTAAACAAGGATTGGTGCTGCATGCACTCTATTGGAAAATAATTAAAAAGCTATTGTCATTGATACTAATGTTAAAAAATCCAAAGTTCTTGTAAAGAAAAGCAACTTTGCTATTCAATTCTAACTAAAAATTCTCTTTGTTCTTAAGAACAAAGGGATATTTCAATCTATAGCTTACTGCCCAATGCCTAGCCTACTGGCCATCAGTCAAGTTCCTAGACAAGGTGTTCGTGATTGCAAGGTCTTTTCTCGATCCAACCAGCTTCAGTACCCTCTCTTGCGAATAGTTTGGTCCAGTAGCGCTAGTCTGAACTTTCACTCATTAAGAGTTGTTCTCATGTACATTTTTCAGGTGTGCGCTCTTTAAAAGCATGCATTAGAACAACCCTTTAACTACCATTATTGTAAAGAATAATTTTAAGTCACAACTGACCTGTGCTAAACACACTGATTGTCTGGGTCTTTCATTAGAAACCAAGGGAGATCAGCTATTATAGCTGAGGTAATTGCAGCAAGCCATATATAGTCATGGCCGAAATTCTTGGCACCCTAAAATTAAGTATTTCTCCCAGAAAATTATTGCAATTACACATTTTGTTATACACACGTTTATTTCCTTTTTGTTTATTGGAACACCATATGGAAAAAAAACAGAGAAACAAGGCAAATTGGACATAATTTCCCATAAAACCAGAAAAATGGTCTGGACAAAATAGTTGGCACTCTCAACTTAATATTTGGTTGCAGACCCTTTCGAGTAAATAACTGCATTCAATCACTTCCTATAACCACCAACAAGCTTCTAACACCTCTCAAACGGAATTTTGGACAACGCTTCTTTTGCAAACTGCTCCAGGTCTCTCATATTTGAAGGGTGAAAAAATATATATATCTACTATATAAAGCTGAATGTGTGTGTGTGTGTGTGTGTATGTGTGTATGTCCGGGATTGGCATCTGCACCGTCGCAGCTACAGCCACAAAATTTTGCACAGTCACACGTCTGGACCCCGAGAGCGTCATAGGCTACGTTGTGAGGTGAAATTTTAACCCCGCGCTTTCCAATTCACCAAACAATTTTGCCCCTATCTACATAATGGGGAAAAAAGTGAAAGGAAAAGTGTTGGAGGCGTCGCAGCTACAGAAACAAAATTTTGCACAGTCACACGTCTGGACCCCGAGAGCGTCATAGGCTATGTTGTGAGGTGAAATTTTAACTCCGCGCTTTCCAATTCACCAAACTATTTTCCCCTATCTACATAATGGGGAAAAGTGAAAGGAAAAGTGTTGGAGGCAAATTGACAGCTGCCAGATGTGAACAAGGGGGACTTAAAGAGTGAGAGCGATGGCACCAAAGAGTATATACCGTACAGTTGCTAAGGTAGGACCCCGAAATGGGATACTCACCACACACGGATATGAACACACACACAAAATGCGCCACACACTACCACGTGCTTGAACACATATACCACCCTCAACACACATTTCACCACACATACACCAACCTCGCCACATAAAAGTCGAAACACAAAAGTCGCCGCTCAAAACTCACCACGCGCAAAACTCGCCACATGCAAAAAATAGGCTCACGCAAAACTCGCCACAAGTGCAAAACTCACCTCATGGAAAACTCGCCACACGCAAAACTTGCACATGCGGAAAAATTGCCATATGCACAAAATTTGCAACACATGCAAAAGTTGCCTCACACAAAACTTGCACATACTCAAAAGGCACCAGACATAAAACTCACCACGCGCAAAACTCGCCATGCGCAAAACTTGCTGCACACAACTTGCTACACTAACCTGTCACATGCAACTCGACACACAAAAAGTTGCTACATGCATGTTGCCACACAAAACTCATCTCACAAAAGTCGCTACATGCATGTCGCCACACACAACTCAACACACACAACTTGACAAACGAAACTCGCCCTAAAACACACACAAGTCTGGTATTAGCCTTCAAAAATACAATTCTGATTAATAAGCAGACAAACTACAAGAGCAACAAATGTACCATATAGGAAATACGGCAGCTGTCAATCACATGACCTGTCTATTATGTGTATGTGTGAGCTAATATATACTGCCAGGGGGAGGGCTTCCTGTTGGCTAGGGATTTATCAGGCTGCCAATTTATCTTACAAATACTGAGGTAAAAATACTGAGCAAATAACGTGTTAACGAGGTCTAATACAGGAGATCACACAGGTATATACTATATACAGGGGAGATGACACACATATATATACTATATACAGGAGAAATGACACACAGGTATATACTATATAAAGGAGGAGATGACATACAGGTATATACTATATACAGGAGGAGATGACATACAGGTATATACTATATACAGGAGGAGATGACACACAGGTATATACTATATACAGGAGCAGATTACCTACAGGTATATACTATATACAGGAGGAGATGACATACAGGTATATGCTATATATAGAAGATGACATACAGGTATATACTATATACAGGAGGAGATGACACACAGATATATACTATATACAGGGGAGATGACACACAGGTATATACTATATACAGGAGGAGATGACATACAGGTATATACTATATATAGAAGGAGATGACATACAGGTATATACTATATATAGGAGATGACATACAGGTATATACTATATATAGGAGGAGATGACATACAGGTATATACTATATATAGGAGGAGATGACATACAGGTATATACTATATACAGGGGAGATGACACACAGCAGGTATATACTATATACAGGGGAGATGACATACAGGTATATACTATATACAGGAGATGACATACAGGTGTATACTATATATAAGGGAGATGACAAACATGTGTATACTGAGGTGAAAATGAGAGGTGTGAGGTGAAAATGAAAAGGTGTGAGTGCAAAATGAGAGGAGTGAGGGAAAATAGTGTAGTGATCGGAAAATGACAGATGTGAGGTCGAAATGACAAGTGTTAGGCGGGAATGAGAGGAGTGAGGGAGAAAATGAGAGGTGTGAGGGAGAAAATGAGAGATGTGAGGGGGAAAATTAAAGATGTGATTGGGAAAATGAGAGGCGTAATGGGAAAATAAGAGAAGTGACGTGCTATAACTAACCACAGATATTTACTATGCCCAGGCAACGCCGGGCTCTTCAGCTAGTATATAATAAATAAATAAATAAATAAGGGTGTCTTCTCCCAACAGCAATTTTAAAATTTCTCCCAAGGTGTTCAATAGAATTTAGGTCCGGGTGCATGGCTGGCCACTTCAGAACTCTACAACTCTTTTGTTTCCCTCCATTTCTGGGTACTTATTGACGTATGCTTGGGCTCATTGATCTGCTGGGACACAAACCAGCTTTCTGACACTGGGATACAGTGCCATCGGTTGTAAGCTTCTTGATTATGTTGTGCACCTTGGACCAAAGGGCATCAAGATCTCTGGAGATGGACTTGTAACCTTGAGATTGTTGATATTTTTCAACAATTTTGGTTCTCAAATCCTCAGACAGTTCCCTTCTCCTCTTTCTGTTCTCCATGCTTACTCAATGCAAAGATTGAGTCAACATCTCCCTTTTTATCTGGTTTTAGGTGTGATTTTCATATTGCCCACACCTGCTACTTGCCACAGGTGAGTTTGAAAGAGTAACACATGCTTGAAACAAAGCTGTTCACCCACAATTTTGGAAAGGTGCCAACAATTTTGTCCAGACTTTTGGGGGTTTTGTATGAAATTATGTCCAAATCGCCTTATTGCAATCATTTTCTGGGAGAAATACTTTAGTTTCTGTAACAATTTAAGGGTGCCAACACTTTTGGCCATAATAATAGTAATAATTTTATTTTATATAGCGCCAACATATTCTGCAGCACTCGACTGTATGTACAAATGTAGAATTACATGTCTTTATAAATGATTGGCCAAATATATAATAGGACGCTCTAGAGAGTCTGATGGCGTAAGAGCTCTTTGTAACAGCATTCTACTATGGTTATGCAAGGTGAGTCGCAAGTAAATCCCCCCACCCAATGACTTCTGCGCTCTAAAAGGGCATTTAGAAATAAGTCTTCATGAGACAAGCCATTTTAAGGTACCCAGATTATTCAAGAATTAGTAACTGTGTTAAGACAATTAGAGTATATGTTGAGACTGAATAAAAACGTTTCATTAAAGGGAACCTGTAGTCTCCCCCCCCCCCCCCCCCAGGGCCTATTAAAGTAAAAAAGCCACCTTCAGCAGCACTATGGCTGCATTCTGTGAAGGTGGCTCTTATGTTTATTATCCATAGGAAAGCTGAAATAATGAATTTTATAAATTTCCCGCCATACCTCTATTGAGTCAGGGAGGTATGATTTCTCCCACTGACTCAACCGCCTCGCAGCCGTCCATCATCCAGCTCTGTCCTCCGTGCGTCGCCTCTTCTCTTTCTTGTAGTAGGGAGAAAAAGACGCGCACTCTTGCTATAATGGAGGTGCAGACTGGAAGTGGATTTAATCTACAAACGACATAAACAGAAGAGAAATTGTGCACAAATGCTACAAGAATCCCGTTAGGGGCTTGCTGTACGCGTTGAGGTAGACAGCTTCTCTTCATGTCCTTCCATATGAGCAAGGTTTGAAAAAGACCCAAGATAGGGTCGAAACGTTAAAGCTGCCTTCCTCATTTGACCTGACTGTGGAGAATTTATTGCACTTTTTTGTGATTGAAATAAATCTATTTCTTTACTAAAGATATGATATTTTTGAGTGTGACTGTTTATCTCTATGATGTCTTCTCTTTCTTGTGACGTCACCGGCGCCTGCGCTCTGCAATCAGTTCTCGGGCATGCGCTGTGCAAGCTACCTGTGAACTTACAACAGGTGCCTGCATGTAGCGGAGGCCCCAGATCAAGCCCCGCAGTGTGTTATGATGTATTCACACTGCATGGCTGGGAATCTGAAGCCTGGGCAGTGGAGCGGGTCACAGTGCTCCATTCAAGATAGTGCCAATGTCTCGTGAGACTTCAGCACTTCTATCGAGGAGCACGGTGACCTTCTCTACTGCGCAGGGGCCATATTCCCAGCCCCGCAGTGTGAATACATCATAACACACTGTGGGGCGGAATCTGGGGCCTCCGCTACACGCAGGCACCTGATGTAAGTTCCAGGGCAGCGTGCACGGCGCATGCCCGAGAACTGATTGCAGAGCGCAGGTGCCGGTGACGTCACAAGAAAGAGAAGAGGTGGCGCCCGGAGGACAGAGCTGGATGATGGACGGCTGCGAGGCGGTTGAGTCGGGGGAGAAAACATACCTCCCTGACTCAATAGAGGCATGGTGGGAAATGCGTTGACCTATTAACCAATATGATGTCACGACTGTATGATGTTGTCACATAATGTCATGACTATCCCATATAGACACATGCAGCCATACCGATCTGATCTAGTAACATACTGTTGTGCTCGTCATTGTAAGATCATGTGTCTGTAATACTAATATGTTTTAATTATATCCTCCACAGACAGCTTGTAAAATTCACTAGGCATATGAACTGAGCAGGGTAGTATCATGGGTCGGTTAATCGTGGATAAATAGGTTTTATGATTTTAAGACTTCCATAAATCTTAAAGAAATGAAATGTCAAACATCTTGTAGCCTGCTATACTATCACATTAAATGTACAACGTAGAGAAAGGAGTAATATCCAGCATATGACATTGCTCAGCGGTGTATCTTCCTGCTCGGTAGCAGTTTATTAGCGTGGCGGTGCCACCGAGCTATTTATGAATGAGCCCAGCATACTGCACGAGCAACTGCTCAGCCATATTACATTTCATTCTTGGAATGGTGAATTCATACACACGGCAAGAATATTGTAAATTGGAGCACTAAATATGCATAGGATAGAGCTCAACTACACAAAGAGTGGCAGCATATTTAGGTTGTATAGAAATCTTTGTTTTTTTTCATGAAATCCATACAATAATAGCATCATTATTAACCAGCACAGCTGCTGGCGGCCTCCTTGCCTGCTGCTACATGTAGAGTGAACTTTTGTGCAGCATCAGTCACAGATGCCGTACAGTGTTACATATTGTATGATCTAAAAAAAAAGTACCGTAATTTCATGTTTTCATACTAGAGAAAAGCTAGAAATCTCTGAAGCTGCCCAGTGCGCCATTCACTCTATGTCACTTAACGCTGACTAAATATTACAGATGGTTCTTTCATAACTTTGGGGAGAAATTATTATGCATGGATCTTCATCATCTCGGTGGATAAGAGAGATTATTATGACTCAGAGCCGCGCTCTTCACTTATTAAATCATCAACATATCTATCCAAATCACTGCAGTCACTCCAGGAGTGGCAATATTTTACATAATTTATTTGCTGACAATTAAACAAATAAAATGACATTTATGAGAAATATATTACAGACCAATTATTTATTTATTTTACTCACTTATATAGCGCCATTAATTTCCCAGCGCTTTACAGACATTATCATCACTGTCCCCATCAGGGCTCACAATCTACATTCCCTATCAGTATGTCTTTGGAATGTGGGAGGAAACCTGGAGGAAACCCACGCAAAGACGGGGAGAACATACAAACTCCTCACGGATGTCGTCCTTGGTGGGATTTGAACCCAGGACTCCAGCGCTGCAAGGCAACAGTGCTAACCAATGAGCCACTGTCGTGCCATATGACTTTATAGTATCAGACATGAACTACATCAAGTACTGCAATTAAAAAAGAAAATCTAGAAAATATTTCTAGGAATATATCCATTAAAACCAGCACTGCGACCAAAGCCCCTCCTGACAAAATTCCTGGCTGATATATATATATATATATATATATAATATAACGCTGGGAGCGTCACTCTGTCCGAAGCCTTTATAGACTGCGCAGGCACAAGCGCCGGCGCAGTCTGGCCCCCACAGAGTGACGCTCCCAGGAGATCGCGGTATGCGTAAGTCTAAGTTCACATTTGCGTTGTGCGCCGCAGCGTCGTCGCCGCAACGCACAACGCAAACAAAAACGCAGCAAAACGCATGCACATGCGGCCCATGCGGCGCCAATGTTAAAAGATAGGGCCGCACGACGCATGCGTTTTTGAAAAGGTCGGCGCCGCCCGAAAAATGCAACATGTTGCGTTTGACGCGCCCAGGCAGGTGCGCCCTAACGCCGCATGCGGCGTAAAACGCAACAAAACGCAACACAACGCATGCACATGCGGCCCCAATGTTAAAGATAGGGCCGCACGACGCATGCGTTTTGTTGCGGCGGCGACGCTGCGGCGCAAACCGCAAATGTGAACGTACCCTAAGCACTGAACGCATACCGCGATCTCCATCGGAGAGTCAGGGACCGTGGACGCGCCAGGAGGGAGGGTAAGTATATTCACCTGTCCTCCGTTCCAGCGCTGCGTGCGGCTCCGTCTCCCGACAGAGTCCAGTCACAGGCAGAGGAGCCGGAGTGTGTGTTCAAGAAAATGGCGCCGGAAAGTGCGGACTGCGCGGGCGCCGATTCCTGCTGCCGGAATCGGCGCCTGCGCAGTCCGCGCTTTCCGGCGCCATTTTCTTGAAGACACACTCCGGCTCCACTGCAGGTGTGTCTTCAAGAAAATGGCGCCGGAGAGCGCGGACTGCGCAGGCGCCGATTCCTGCTGCCGGAATCGGCGCCTGCGCAGTCCGCGCTTTCCGGCGCCATTTTCTTGAAGACACACCTGCAGTGGAGCCGGACGATAGGTGAGTATGGTTTTTTTTTTTTATATGGCAGCAGCATACGGGGGCATACACACTGGAGTGTCTTATGGGGGGCATATAATACAATAGTGGCGCAGGATGGGAGCAGCACATGACAGAACGGGCGCAGGATGGCAGCAGCACATGACAGAACGGGCGCAGGATGGCAGCAGCACATGACAGAACGGGCGCAGGATGGCAGCAGGATGGGAGCAGCACATGACAGAACGGGCGCAGGATGGCAGCAGCACATGACAGAACGGGCGCAGGATGGCAGCAGGATGGCAGCAGCACATGACAGAACGGGCGCAGGATGGCAGCAGCACATGACAGAACGGGCGCAGGATGGCAGCAGCACATAACAGAACGGGCGCAGGATGGCAGCAGCACATGACAGAACGGGCGCAGGATGGGAGCAGCACATGACAGAACGGGCGCTGGATGGCAGCAGCACATGATGGAGACCATATACCAATATAAATGCTCGCCACCCGGGCGTAGAACGGGTTCAATAGCTAGTATATATATATATGTATATATATATATAATGACACTGAGCTGAATGGAGAGCATTAGGTTAGTCAACATCCTAGGAATATACAATGCCTCTGACATATGCCCTCCCTATAATTGCAGTGTACACAATCTTTAATATGTGTCATCACTCTGCCATTGAAAATGATGGTTGCTACTGCAAACAATATGGTTTCAATGGAAATAAATTCCATTCCCTGGAATTTCTGTGCAAACAGGAATTTACTCGTCATATGTCTACTGTGTGTTTAGCATTAATTTACTCCTTTTCAGATATCTTGAAAAGAGGACCTGTCAAAATAAAACAAAAAAACACCGAAAATGCTCATTTTTCCAGATAGTTTATCGTAAAGTGTAGGTGGATACAAAATCTAATATTACATACAGTACAGACCAAAAGTTTGGACACACCTTCTCATTTAAAGATTTTTCTGTATTTTCATGACTATGAAAATTGTACATTCAGTCTGAAGGCATCAAAACTATGAATTAACACATGTGGAATTATATACTTAACAAAAAAGTATGAAACAACTGAAAATGTGTCTGGACCGCAGAGCGAAGGCAAAAGGGCCAACAAGTGCTAAGCATCTCTGTGAACTCCTTCAAGATTGTTGCAAGACCATTCACGGTGACTACCTCTTGAAGCTCATCAAGAGAATGCCAAGAGTGTGCAAAGCATTCATCAAAGAAAAAGGTGGCTACTTTGAAGAACCTAGAATATAAGACATATTTTCAGTTATTTCACACTTTTTTGTTAAGTATATAATTCCACATGTGTTAATTCATAGTTTTGATGCCTTCAGTGTGAATGTACAATTTTCATAGTCATGAAAATACAGAAAAATCTTTAAATGAGAAGGTGTGTCCAAACTTTTGGTCTGTACTGTATATATAACCGTATCTGTACAGGATTGGTACTAAAGGGCAATATGTGGGTAACTACTCAGTAGGTTATCTCTGGAGTTCCATAAAGATAGATTTATAACTGTACTCCACAAAAATCTGACTCCCAATATCAGTCAAATAAGTATTTCAAAGGCCCAGTTCTGAAAACAAACAACCATTGGTATGTAATGAGAACAGCCTGGCTTGCATTTTCACTTTCTTTGAATGTCAGAACAACTTTCTATGCCCTGATAAACTTTTTTGACTCAAGGAAAACATGTAGGTAGCTTGTACATAGTAACCCAACCGAAAATTACTGGCATTTCCTAAGATTTGGCACAAACGATGGCAGATGGTGCTAAAAAGCAACACAACATACTAAGCCAGACTATTCTATACATCCTATTGCATCTTGATACCCAGTTAGATGTTTTATTTATTATGTTTTGCTTATGTAGCGCCATCATATTCCGCTACGCTTTACATACATTATCACCACTGTCCCCATTGGGGATCACACTCTAAATTCCCTATCAGTATGTCTTTGGAGCAAGGGAGGAAACCGGAGAACCTGTAGGAAACCTACGCAAACACGGGGAGAACATGCAAACTGCTTTCAGATGTTGCCCTTGGTGGGATTCGAACCAGGACCCCAGCTGACCATGTTTTGTACCTTCCATGTGAAAGCAGGTTACGGGATGCAGTACAGACAAAAAGGCAGATCAAGGGTCAACAAAGGGTTTTACGTAACAAGCAGTAACTCTCGAAGGGAGACATACATAAACAAGGGTATGAAGTAATTTCCTAACACAGAATATACAGATCCGTGATCTTAGCAGGGACAGCGGTGTTAGCGTGGACAGCGGTATCTCCAGTGTGTCAGTGGGACCGCATCTGTCGACTCCCGTCAGCGCCTCCTCTTGTCACCGGCTCCAGTCAGCGCCGCCCTACATCTGATCTTTTCTGACAGGACTCCCGCGCGCGCCGTTCCCACCTGAACTATTTGAATTTCTGCACGCGCATTAATTGTCTGACACCCCAAGCTCTCCCCCCCAACAGTTCCGGACCCGTTACTGATGAGGCATACTTGGTTAGTTTCCCCCCTTACACATGCATACAACTGGTCTACACATGAATAAGTGACACAGTTGGTAAGTAGACATTACTACTGAAATGAGTAACTATTTTTTTTTTTTTTTTAAGTCGAAAGGAAAATGTAACGTAGCATTAATCTATAGAATGCTGTTAGGGATTATGAGAAGTTCTTTCTAAAGCTCAATTCAAATGGACAGACAAGGCATGTGACTCAGACGTTAGCAGATAGGCCTTCAGAGTCATAGCCTTGTGAACACAGAAAAGACAAATGACAGCTTGTCAAATGAACGTATGAGCCCTGTCTTGTATGCTCGCTTTCTTTCTTAGGAGCATTTTACTGACGTCCATTAACAAGTAAAAGCTAAAATAATGGAAAAAGCATCACAAAGGGTTTATGGCCACCACAAGTCATGATCTTCAGTGCTCTCTTGTACCGAATATACATAGGTCTGTATATCTACTTCAAAGAAGTGTGGCCATGTTTTCTATGAGAAATTCCATTGCTCCTTGTTGATTGAGGTTAGCAACCGTTCTTATTATCTTTCTTCAGATACTAATGCATCTAGATGATAATATATTTCTTATTACTATCTTTAATCTATTCTCAGAACCCTTGAAACCTTATACAGCTGCCATCATTGTAGCGTCCTCAGAACATGCTCTGACAATATTCCCCCATCACGTCTGTGATCTCTTCAACTAGCCATGCTAGACGCAATATGAGCAGGAAGATGTGTCACGGATGTCGCTTTGTTCTTGTATATAGATATGGCGGACCCCAGGCCAGTTCCTTAAATTAGCAGCAACACCTGGCTATGCAAACACTTCTACTTTGCCCTCCGAATATAAAAGATTTGTCCCATAACCAAAATAAATCAGGTATCCACAGGATAATCGATTGAGTTCTAGAAGTCTGACCCGAACCAATCATGAGAATGAGGTCCCAAAGTCTGTGGAGTGAATGGAGAGGCACTGAGCATGTGCAACCACTGCTCCAGTCACTGTCTTTAGGACATGCTCACTACCGCTCCATTCACAGTGGGGACACTGGGGTCCTCATTCTTGAGATCAGTCGGGGCCTCAGCAGCCGGACCCCCAGAAATTCTAAATTGATCATATATCCAGTAGATAGGCGATAAATGCTGTTTAAAGATTTCAGGGGGTGGAGGGTAAAATAAAAAACAACAACAACAATGGTGAGATATTCTCCAATTCCTGGGTTGGTAAAAGGACATTGGATATTGGAGCTAAGCAGAGAAGTATTGGCCAACAGACGTGAGACATGCACCAAATAACAGATCACGGAATCCGGGAACAAGTCGGCATCTCAATATCCACTGAACAATACAATGAACGGGATGGGCAACATAGGAAGGCGGGGTAACAAAACAGAGAGGTACGAGAGGATATAAGCCTACTGCTAGACACAACATATCATTAAGTCGAGGGATGCTGACAACACTAAATAAGGTTGGGCTGCACATGAAATCCATAGAAATATCTGCAGTGTAAACACCTACATGTTGATTTTGATGAAATGATGAGACAGATATCCCCTATACAATACAATGAGTGATTAGTAACTATCAGGGATTATGCATGGAGTTTTTTTTTATTTCCACAGCTTGGGCAAAGCTACGGAATCACGAATACTTGCAAAGTCATAGTCTGTGATTCTGTTACCATAAAAAATCCAATAGTAATAGTGTCCGCAGCGAGAGCCTGAGATTTACAGCAATCTCATTTATTACAAATTATTACGTTTTGGTACAGATTTGTGGTGTAAAATAATTGCCAACAATCTGAGTGTAAAGCCATCCTAATGCCACGTTCTTGTGGCAGCCTCTTCACCTGATGGACCTCACCCATTACTCGGGGGCCCTAAATGTGGCCGATTGCTGCTTCAGACAACAGAGTATACATAACACGGTACAACACATGAACACTTAGTCTGAAAAAAGCATTGAAAGTATCACTGTCAGACCCCTAATTGTATATTCCCCAAAAAGACAAACTGTTTCAGCTGTGTCTTCAGGTATGACTTCACAAAGATTAGCAGCTGCTTACTCCCAAGACATTTCTAATGTACGGTACTCATTTTTCAGAACAGCTTTTGTTTTTTCTTTTTTTGACTTTAACAAACTAAGATTTCCTGCACCATGAGCATTTAGCTACATTAGCAAAAGCCAGCAACATGTCAGGGAATAAATTCTGGGAACAAAAGAAGAAATGAATAGATTAGGATGGAGTATGTGGAAATAAAACATGTCATACAACTGTTTCCAATTTACTAACACTGAATGACATCTAAAAAACAAAGTGCAATTTAAAAAAAGTGGGAGTTTGGGAGAAATCCAAACTCTTGCTTTCTTTGGAGATTAGGGACGAGCCTTCTAGCTGTAGAGCAGCACAACCTCTCTGAAACTCATCTGTTCACCCTGGGGTATAGGATGACCTCTCGGTCCTGGAAGGATTTTATAACTCCCCCTTGTAGATTGGCAAATTCTGACCAAATCAGTTTTCTCTTCATCTCCCTTTCACTTTTGACAAAATTGATTCGTTGTCAGCTCCTGGGGCAAATGTGTGCTCCAACATGCAAGGAACCCAATATAAATATATGGAATTGCTTCCCTGTTACATATCTTCAGTCACATCTATTCATTTATGTAGATCACCAGACATAGTGCCCAAAAAAGTTTATTTTCTATCTTTCCGAAAACATAAAATTTCTGTTTCGATCAAATAAAATGCAGAACCATTGTTAAAGCATTATATATATTTTGTCCTGTGGGTTTCCTGTCCCTGGGGGGCGGATCCCCTCTCTGGTGGTGCTGTCATGGGCTCTGAGAAACACCGTTATCGGTGAGTAACTACACTTTTTCTATAGAATGTTCAACCTGGAGGATCCACCTACCTCCTCGAATTGGATGAGACTGACACTTACCTGCCTAGATCTGTAAACTTCAAAGTCAAATGACAGTGTACGTAGTGTAACAGTCACTGGTGAAGTGATGGAAGGTAGATATGTGTCACTACATATGGCGTCAGAGAGGTAAAACCAGAATAGTTTCCTCCAGCACACTACGTGTTGGGTCAGTTTACTTCAAGTTATTTTATAGGCAGATTTTATTGGACATTCATAGAGCGGGAGGGAGAATGTCCATGTATCTCCCCTGTAGTGTCCTTACAGGAAAATGTGTGATGTCCGAATCATCACTGAAACATGGCTGACATCCTCTGACACAGCCTCCCCCGCTACACTATGTAGCGGTGGCCTCCACTTCACCCACACTCCTCGCCCTGGCAATAAACCTGGTGGGGGAGTGTGTCTTCTCCTTTGTTCCAATTGTACTTTTAATCCAATCCCACCTCTACCCTCCCTTATCCTCCCTTGTTTTGAAGTCCACACTGTCCGCATCTACTCCCCCCTACAACCTCCAAATGGCCGTCATATACCGACCTCCCGGCCCGACCACTGCCTTTATTGACCAATTCTCCACCCTTCACTTTCTCTCTGCTGACATTCCCACCATCCTCATGAGTGATTTCAACATCCCCATTGACACCCACCAGTCAGCAGCCTCCAAACTCCTGTCCCTTACTTCATCCTTTGGACTTACTCAGTGGTCCTCCTCAGCCACCCACACAGACGGACACACATTAGACCTTGTCTTCACCCATTTCTGATCCCTATTTATCTTCACAACCTCCCCTCTCCCTGTATCTGACCACCATCTACTCACTTTCTCATCCCTGTCCTCCTCACCTGTCACCCATGTCCAGCAACATACGCACCCATGCAGGAACCTCGCACACCTAGACACCCACACACTCTGACTCTATCCTACCACTAGCATCCATATCCTCACTCCACGACACACACTGCCACTGCTTTCTACCACTCTTGCATTAGCTATCGACATGGTCGCCCCTGTCATGCATAGCAGAGTGCGACGAACCAATAGACAACCCTGGCACAATAACATCACTAAAAAGCTTCGGCAAGTATCCAGAATTGCAGAACGGCGTTGGAAGAAAATACATTCGCAAGACCATTTCACTTCACTCAAACACGCAACACTTGCATTCAAATCAGGTCTCACCTCTTCTAAACAGACCTACTTCACAACCCTCGTATCTTCCTTATCCCACAACCCCAAACAGTTGTTCAACACTTTTATCTCCCTCCTCTGCCCACCACTGGCCCCTCCAACTTCCCTAATCGTTGCCGAGGACTTTGCCACGCACTTCAAAAATAAGATCGACCAAACAAGGCAAATCTTTGTCGTCAAACTACCACAACCCCTTTCTATACCAGACCAATGCCCAAATCTCATAACTTCCCTCTCCAAAATCACTAAAGGGGAGCTTGCTCATCTTTTCTCCAAATCACACCTCACCACTTGTGCACTTGACCCGATCCCATCCCACCTCCTCCCCATTACACTAATCCCATCTCTTCAACCTATCACTAACTTCTGGTACCTTCCCCACTGCTTTCAAACATGCCACAATCCCACCTATCCTCAAAAAGCCATCCGTTGACCCAAGCGCTATGTCCAGCTATCGCCCCATATCTTTGCTCCCATTTGCATCCAAACTCCTTGAGCAGCACGTCCATGCTGAACTTTCCTCTCACTTTGCATCTAACTCTCTCTTCGACAACCTACAATCTGGCTTCCGTCCCCTCCATTCCACTGAGACTGCCCTGACCAAAATTACTAACGACTTACTTACAGCCAAAACTAACAGAAAATTCTCTATACTCCTTCTTCTAGACCTGTCCTCTGCCTTCGACACAGTTGACCACTGCCTCCTATTACAGATCCTCTCTTCCTTTGGGGTCAAAGACCTTGCCCTATCTTGGATCTCCTCATACCTTGCCAACCGCACATTTAGCGTTTCCTACTCCCATACTACCTCTTCATCTCGCCCCCTCTCTGTTGGTATCCCTCAAGGCTCTGTCCTTGGGCCCTTACTTTTCTCAATCTATACCCTTGGCCTGGGACAACCCATAAGGTCCTATGGCTTCCAGTACCATCTATATGACGATGACACTCAGATCTACCTCTCTGGCCCAGATGTCACCTCTCTGCTCTCCAGAATCCCAGAGTGTCTATCAGCCATATCCTCCTTCTTCTCCTGTCGCTTCCTCAAGCTCAATGTGGATAAATCTGAACTCATTATCTTTCCTCCATCATGCATATCTTCCCTACCTGATCTATCAAAATAAATGAAATCACACTTTCCCCTGTCCCCAAAATCCGCTGGCTCGGAGTAACCCTGGACTCTGCCCTGTTCTTCAAACCGCACATCCAAGCTCTCACCACGTTCTGTCGCCTCCAGCTCAAAAATATTTCCTGAATCTGCCCTTTCCTCAACCCACACTCTACCAAAATGCTTGTGCATGCCCTAATCATCTCTCGCCTTGACTACTGCAACATCCTCCTCTGTGGCCTACCTTCTAACACTTTGCACCCCTCCAGTCCATCCTTAACTCTGCTGCCCTACTAACTAATCTCTCTCCTCACTACACTCCTCCACTTCCCCTCTTTGTAAATCTCTGCACTGGGAAATGGGAGCCATTTCCTTAGCATATTCAGTTAAAACTACTAATACTGCCTCTGTACAAATCCCTAGTTAGACCGCACATGGAGTACTGTGTCCAGTTTTGGGCACCGGTGCTCAGGAAGGATATAATGGAACTAGAGAGAGTACAAAGGAGGGCAACAAAATTAATAAAGGGGATGGGAGAACTACAATACCCAGATAGATTAGCGAAATTAGGATTATTTAGTCTAGAAAAAAGACGACTGAGGGGCGATCTAATAACCATGTATAAGTATATAAGGGGACAATACAAATATCTCGCTGAGGATCTGTTTATACCAAGGAAGGTGACGGGCACAAGGGGGCATTCTTTGCGTCTGGAGGAGAGAAGGTTTTTCCACCAACATAGAAGAGGATTCTTTACTGTTAGGGCAGTGAGAATCTGGAATTGCTTGCCTGAGGAGGTGGTGATGGCGAACTCAGTCGAGGAGTTCAAGAGAGGCCTGGATGTCTTCCTGGAGCAGAACAATATTGTATCATACAATTAGGTTCTGTAGAAGGATGTAGATCTGGGGATTTATTATGATGGAATATAGGCTGAACTGGATGGACAAATGTCTTTTTTCTGCCTTACTAACTATGTTACTATGTTACTATGTTACTAACACTGACCTACAAAGCCATCCATAACCTTTCTCCTCCGTATATTTCCAAACTAATCTCTCAATATCTTCCCTCATGTAATCTCCGGTCCTCCGAAGACCTCCTTCTCTCCTCCACACTTATTCGCTCCTCACCCAATCGCCTCCAAGACTTCTCTCGAATATCCCCCATCCTCTGGAATTCTTTGCCCAAACACGTCCGACTATCAACCACATTTGGATCCTTCAAAAGAAACCTGAAAACTCACCTCTTCAAAGAAGCTTACAGCCTGTAATGACCACACGGCCACCTCAACACCATTGGAGCTACTGCAACCCCCGACTTACTGTCTCCTTCCCCATAATCCTGTAGAATGTAAGCCCGCAAGGGCAGGGTCCTCTTCCCTCTGTACCAGTCCGTCATTGTTAGTCTTGTTTACTGTAAGTGATATCTGTAATTTATATGTAACCTCTTCTCATGTACAGTACCATGGAATTAATGGTGCTATATAAATTAAATAAATAAAATATATATATATATATGTATATATATATATATATATATATATATATATATTGCGGCTGAAAAAACAGTCAGCTTGGATGCCTAGCCATATGTCTACCATGGACAGACATTGCAAAATATGCATACAAGTTATAAAAATGCAGTCTTCTGTGCTTTCCTACCCAGTTACTGGTGGACACTTTTTCCACTCACATGAGAGCAGCATGATATAGGAGCAGAGACCCTATTTCCATTAACGTGTCACTTACTTGCTTGTTGCAGTTTTGATACAATCACTGTTTTCTCTGCTTAAGATCTAACATTTCTTTGAATGTTGATCTGTGTATAACCTTGCCCGCACCGCTGATTAGCAGTTTTCTATGAGCACTGTGCGTGGGCAGAAAGCCACCAATCAGTGGTGAGGGCGGGATTATACAGAGCTCATAAATATGGAGGACTACATGGCAGCAGGTTTACTAGTCCTCTAGTGATAATCTCCTAAAACAGTGATTTTATTTAAACTACAACAAGAAGCTCAGTAAAGTGACACATCACTAGAATCCAGGTCTCTGTCTCTACTTTATGCTACACTCAGATTAGATGACAAAAATACAGGTTGAGATTAAATTTAAATAAGTGGTATGCAGAAGCATACTAATAGACAGAGGCCAAAAGAAAATACTTTAGGTCTCCATCTAGTAAATGATGGGCTATGGGAATGGTATATGACGGGAAAAGCTCCTGATGTATACCTTAGGCAAATTACACAAATACACTATGCATTTAGCAAAACCTCAATCGGTTCCAAGAACATTTTATACACTCATTTTATTAATATTATTATACATTTTTATAGCGCCATTTATTCCATGGCGCTTTACATGTGAATACGAGGCAAATATAGACAAATACATTAAACATGAGCAGATAACAGGCACACGGGTACATAAGGAGGGAGGACTGTTGTGAATTCTGTGGCTGAGTTCACTTCTGTGGTCACAAGTGGTATTGCAGTCTCTGGGCTTCCTCCCTCAGGTGTTTTGGTGAGCTCGTTGGCTGCCTTGCTATTTAGCTCCACCTGAGTCTGTCTTCCTTGCTCCTTGTCAATGTTCCAGTGTTGGATCTGAGCTACTGCATCTTTCCTTGGGCCTGCTGCTCTGCTAGATAAGTGCTTCTAGTTTGTTTTCTGTTTTTTTCTGTCCAGCTTGCTATTGTCTTTTGCTGGAAGCTCTGAGAAGCAGAGGGGTGCACCGCCGTGCTGTTAGTTCGGCACGGTGGGTCTTTTTGCCCCTTTGCGTGGTCTTCGTTTTAGGGTTTTTTGTAGACTGCATAGTTCTCTTTGCTATCCTCGCTCTGTCTAGAATATCGGGCCTCACTTTGCTGAATCTATTTCATTCCTACGTTTGTCTTTTCATCTTGCTAACAGTCATTATATGTGGGGGGCTGCCTATTCCTTTGGGGTATTTCTCTGAGGTAAGTCAGGCTTGTATTTCTATCTTCAGGCTAGTCAGCTCCTCAGGCAGTGCCGAGTTGCATAGGTAGTTGTTAGGCGCAATCCACTGCTGCTTATAGTTGTGTGAGGATAGATCAGGTACTGCAGTCTACAGAGATTCCACGTCTCAGAGCTCGTCCTATTGTTTTTGGTTATTGCCAGATCTCTGTATGTGCGCTGATTACTGCACGCTGTGTTGCCTGATTGCCAGCCATAACAGTACAAGGAGCCACACCAATGATTCCCAATAGAGGGAAAAAAGAAATCCTGACATCATTTTTTTTTCTTAGCTCTGTCTTCAGTCTTTTTTTTCCCCTAGACATTAGAGTGCTTCAGGACACAGCTGTGGACATGGATATTCAGGCTCTGTGCTCCTCAATGGATAATCTCGTTGTAAATGTACAAAAGATTCAAGATACTATTGATCAGAAATCGATGCTAGAACCAAGAATTCCGATTCCTGATTTGTTTTTTGGTGACAGAACTAAGTTCCTGAGCTTCAGAAATAATTGTAAGCTATTTTTGGCCTTGAAACCTCATTCTTCTGGTAATCCTATTCAACAGGTTTTGATTATTATTTCTTTTTTGCGCGGCGACCCACAGGACTGGGCGTTTTCTCTTGCACCAGGAGATTCTGCATTGAGTAATGTTGATGCATTTTTCCTGGCGCTCGGATTGCTTTACGATGAGCCTAATTCAGTGGATCAGGCTGAGAAAATCTGCTGGCTTTATGCCAGGGTCAGGATGATGTAGAAGTATATTGTCAGAAATTTAGGAAATGGTCAGTACTCACTCTGTGGAATGAATCTGCACTAGCGGCTTTGTTCAGAAAGGGTCTCTCTGAAGCTCTTAAGGATGTAATGGTGGGATTTCCTATGCCTGCTGGTTTGAATGAGTCTATGTCCTTGGCCATTCAGATCGGTCGTCGCTTGCGCGAGCGTAAATCTGTGCACCATCTGGCGGTACTGCCTGAGAGTAAACCTGAGCCTATGCAGTGCGACAGGACTATGACTAAAGTAGAACGGCAAGAACACAGACGTCTGAACAGACTGTGTTTCTATTGTGGTGATTCTACTCATGCTATTTCTAATTGTCCTAAACGCACTAGGCGGTTCGATAGCTCTGCCGTTATTGGTACTGTACAGTCCAAATTCCTTTTGTCCATTACCTTAATGTGCTCTTTGTCATCGTATTCTGTCATGGCGTTTGTGGATTCAGGCGCTGCCCTGAATCTGATGGATTTGGATTATGCTAAACGTTGTGGATTTTTCTTGGAGCCTTTGCGGTGTCCTATTCCGTTGAGAGGAATTGATGCTACACCTTTGGCCAAGAATAAGCCTCAGTACTGGGCCCAGCTGACCATGTGCATGGCTCCTGCACATCAGGAAGTTATTCGCTTTCTGGTACTGCATAATTTGCATGATGTGGTCGTGTTGGGGTTGCCATGGCTACAAACCCATAATCCAGTATTGGATTGGAACTCTATGTCGGTAACCAGCTGGGGTTGTCAGGGAGTACATGGTGATGTTCCATTTTTGTCTATTTCGTCATCCATTCCTTCTGACATCCCAGAGTTCTTGTCGGACTTTCAGGATGTATTTGAAGAGTCCAAGTCTGATGCCCTACCTCCGCATAGGAATTGTGATTGTGCTATCGATTTGATTCCTGGTAGTAAATTCCCTAAGGGTCGTTTATTTAATTTGTCCGTACCTGAACACACCGCTATGCGCAGTTATGTGAAGGAGTCCCTGGAGAAGGGACATATTCGCCCATCGTCGTCACCATTGGGAGCAGGGTTCTTTTTTGTAGCCAAGAAGGATGGTTCGCTAAGACCGTGTATTGATTACCGCCTTCTTAATAAGATCACTGTTAAGTTTCAGTATCCCTTGCCATTGATTTCTGACTTGTTTGCTCGGATTAAGGGGGCTAGTTGGTTTACTAAGATTGATCTTCGTGGTGCGTATAATCTGGTGAGAATCAGGCAGGGAGATGAATGGAAAACGGCATTTAATACGCCCGAGGGTCATTTTGAGTATCTGGTGATGCCGTTCGGACTTGCCAATGCTCCATCTGTTTTTCAGTCTTTTATGCATGACATTTTCCGTGAGTATCTGGATAAATTCTTGATTGTTTACTTGGATGACATTTTGATCTTCTCAGATGATTGGGAGTCTCATGTGAAGCAAGTCAGAATGGTTTTCCAGGTACTGCGTGCTAATTCCTTGTTCGTGAAGGGATCAAAGTGTCTCTTCGGTGTGCAGAAAGTTTCATTTTTGGGGTTCATCTTTTCCCCTTCTACTATCGAGATGGATCCGGTTAAGGTTCAGGCCATCCAGGATTGGACTCAGCCGACATCTCTAAAAAGTCTGCAGAAATTCCTGGGCTTTGCTAATTTTTATCGTCGCTTCATCTGTAATTTTTCTAGCATTGCCAGACCATTGACCAATTTGACCAAGAAGGGTGCTGATTTGGTTAATTGGTCTTCTGCTGCCGTGGAAGCTTTTCAGGAGTTGAAGCGTCGTTTTTGCTGTGCCCCTGTGTTGTGTCAACCTGATGTTTCTCTTCCGTTCCAGGTCGAGGTTGATGCTTCTGAGATTGGTGCAGGGGCGGTTTTGTCACAGAGAGGTTCTGGTTGCTCAGTGTTCAAACCATGTGCTTTCTTTTCCAGGAAATTTTCTGCTGCTGAGCGTAATTATGATGTGGGCAATCGAGAGTTGCTGGCCATGAAGTGGGCATTCGAGGAGTGGCGTCATTGGCTTGAGGGTGCTAAGCATCGCGTGGTGGTATTGACTGATCATAAGAACTTGACTTATCTCGAGTCTGCCAAGCGCTTGAATCCTAGACAGGCCCGTTGGTCGTTATTTTTTGCTCGTTTTGATTTTGTGATTTCATACCTTCCGGGCTCTAAAAATGTGAAGGCGGATGCTCTGTCTAGGAGTTTTGTGCCCGACTCTCCGGGGTTATCTGAGCCGGCGAGTATCCTCAAGGAAGGAGTCATTGTGTCTGCCATCTCCCCTGATTTGCGGAGAGTGTTGCAGAAATTTCAGGCTAATAAACCTGATTGTTGTCCGGCCGAGAAACTGTTCGTCCCTGATAGGTGGACTAGTAAAGTTATCTCTGAACTTCATTGTTCGGTGCTGGCCGGTCATCCAGGAATCTTTGGTACCAGGGAGTTGGTTGCTAGATCCTTCTGGTGGCCATCTCTGTCACGGGATGTGCGTGCTTTTGTGCAGTCCTGTGGAATTTGTGCTAGGGCTAAGCCCTGCTGTTCACGTGCCAGTGGGTTGCTTTTGCCCTTGCCGGTCCCGAAGAGGCCTTGGACACATATTTCGATGGATTTCATTTCTGACCTTCCCGTTTCTCAAAAAATGTCGGTCATTTGGGTGGTCTGTGATCGCTTTTCTAAAATGGTCCATCTGGTGCCCTTGGTTAAATTGCCTTCCTCCTCTGATTTGGTGCCTTTGTTCTTCCAGCATGTGGTTCGTTTACATGGCATTCCTGAGAATATTGTTTCTGACAGAGGTTCCCAGTTTGTCTCGAGGTTCTGGCGAGCCTTTTGTGGTAGGATGGGCATTGACCTATCTTTTTCCTCGGCCTTCCATCCTCAGACTAATGGCCAGACCGAACGAACCAATCAGACCTTGGAAACATATCTGAGATGTTTTGTTTCCGCTGACCAGGATGATTGGGTGTCATTTTTGCCGTTGGCTGAGTTCGCCCTTAATAATCGGGCCAGCTCGGCTACCTTGGTCTCTCCATTTTTCTGCAATTCTGGGTTCCATCCTCGTTTCTCTTCAGGACAGGTTGAGTCTTCGGACTGTCCTGGTGTGGATTCTGTGGTGGACAGGTTGCAGCAGATCTGGACTTAGGTAGTGGACAATTTGACCTTGTCCCAGGAGAAGGCTCAGCTTTTCGCTAATCGCAGACGCCGTGTGGGACCCCGACTTCGTGTTGGGGATCTGGTTTGGTTATCTTCTCGTCATATACCTATGAAGGTTTCCTCTCCTAAATTTAAACCTCGTTTTATTGGTCCGTATAGGATTTCTGAGATTCTCAATCCGGTGTCTTTTCGTCTGACCCTCCCAGACTCCTTTTCCATACATAATGTATTCCATAGGTCGTTGTTGAGGAGATACGTGGCACCTATGGTTCCATCTGTGGAGCCTCCTGCCCCTGTTTTGGTGGAGGGGGAATTGGAGTATATTGTGGAGAAGATTTTGGATTCTCGTGTCTCTAGACGGAAACTCCAGTATCTGGTCAAATGGAAGGGTTATGCTCAGGAAGATAATTCCTGGGTTTTTGCCTCTGATGTCCATGCCCCAGATCTTGTTCGTGCCTTTCATGTGGCTCATCCTGGTCGGCCTGGGGGTTCTGGTGAGGGTTCGGTGACCCCTCCTCAAGGGGGGGGTACTGTTGTGAATTCTGTGGCTGAGTTCACTTCTGTGGTCACAAGTGGTATTGCAGTCTCTGGGCTTCCTCCCTCAGGTGTTTTGGTGAGCTCGTTGGCTGCCTTGCTATTTAGCTCCACCTGAGTCTGTCTTCCTTGCTCCTTGTCAATGTTCCAGTGTTGGATCTGAGCTACTGCATCTTTCCTTGGGCCTGCTGCTCTGCTAGATAAGTGCTTCTAGTTTGTTTTCTGTTTTTTTCTGTCCAGCTTGCTATTGTCTTTTGCTGGAAGCTCTGAGAAGCAGAGGGGTGCACCGCCGTGCTGTTAGTTCGGCACGGTGGGTCTTTTTGCCCCTTTGCGTGGTCTTCGTTTTAGGGTTTTTTGTAGACTGCATAGTTCTCTTTGCTATCCTCGCTCTGTCTAGAATATCGGGCCTCACTTTGCTGAATCTATTTCATTCCTACGTTTGTCTTTTCATCTTGCTAACAGTCATTATATGTGGGGGGCTGCCTATTCCTTTGGGGTATTTCTCTGAGGTAAGTCAGGCTTGTATTTCTATCTTCAGGCTAGTCAGCTCCTCAGGCAGTGCCGAGTTGCATAGGTAGTTGTTAGGCGCAATCCACTGCTGCTTATAGTTGTGTGAGGATAGATCAGGTACTGCAGTCTACAGAGATTCCACGTCTCAGAGCTCGTCCTATTGTTTTTGGTTATTGCCAGATCTCTGTATGTGCGCTGATTACTGCACGCTGTGTTGCCTGATTGCCAGCCATAACAGAGGACCCTGCCCGCGAGGGCTCACAGTCTGCAGGGGAGGGGTGATGAAACACTAGGAGAGGGTAGGGCAGGTTGCGCGGCGGTTCTGTAACTAATAATAGTAACTAATTAATAAAACCATAACCATAAAAAACTATTTATGAAGATGAACACAACTGCAGCAAAAATTGCATTCAACAAAAAAACGGTGTGTTTTGGATTGTTAATGCAAAAGTGTTTTATAGCTCAACTGCAAACACAATGTTAGAGCAACAGCGAGTCCTTAAGGCTATGATCCTGTAAGACTTGGTTCATCATAAATTAACTGTTGGAACATGCATTCTTGCAGCAAGTTCACTATGCTCATAGTCTGAAATCTAGGCTTTTCTTCTACCATGTATAGATAAACTCACCGAATCATTAATGAATTGAATCAATCATTCTTATAACTGTATTCTTCCACCTATAATGGAAAATCATATATCGCTACATACAACTGCTAGTCATCAGGCTGAAGAACAACAGCCATGCACATTTTACATGGCGAGTTGTGCCAGAGGAAGACACCCTAGGCTACTTGCGTTGTGTGACGTACGTCGCCGAAACTCCGCCCCCTCCTTCCCGGACATTACAATGGGGCAACGGATGCGTTGAAAAACTGCATCCGCTGCCGCGTTGTTCATTTCTTTCACAACGTGCGTCGGTACGTCGGGCCGACGCAAGTGTGAAAGTAGCCTTAGGAAAGCACTGGAGGTGTTATTCCTGAAGCACTTTTTTTGGCATTTTTTGAGTCTGTTATTTGCAGCCAGCATTTTTTTGTTATATTATGTATACAAAAGGGTCGGACACAGACAGAAGAGTGCCCTAATGCAGGAACAGTATATGGGTCCTTTGCAGTCCAATAATGTGTCTGACAGAAGTTGGTTGCTCAATTGGAGGTAGGTGGGCCCCGGTGAGGCTGCACAGATTGCACTAGTGATATGTATGCTTCTAATATACAACAGTGAGCGGCATCCAAGTGGGGGCGTCCAAAAGAATGATCAGGTCACTTCTTTCAGCAGCTCAACGGCTTTCAAAGCTTGAGGCAGATAAATGAAGCTCAAAAATTCTGAACATATGCACAGCAGGTCATTTTGACATTGCAGTGCATATGTTCATCCTTTTTAGCATTTTTGTGCTTTCCTTTTGGCAGGTTTCTGAGCAGACCCATTTGCAAAAGACGTCGTGTGCACATCTTCTAACTGATGAAATACAGAAACTGGATAGCAGATAGTTAAAAAGGTCAAATTTAGTCAGCACAATACAATCATTTTTCAGAATACTAAAATATGAAAGAGTAAAAATATAGCGGATTTTTATTAAAAATGGCGGTCTTCTGCAAAAATAAAAATCTGTGGGGTTTTTTTGCGGCAGGATTGTAGAACTGTTGCAATGGAAAAGGTGAAATTAGGTGGGGAAGGTCTGCAACATTAGCGGGTTTAACATCTGCAATTCCATTTGTCTGCATCGTTCTAGGAGAAGACATACATAATTTATGTCCAAATCAGCTCAGTTTCATAACTGATCCAAACAGAGGTAGAAGAGCCTTGCAGAATATTATTGGGTCCATCTGGGTTCTGTTATGTACCAGTTTTTAGAAGGGAACAAATAGCAAATTGTACAGAACATTCTATTCTAAAAATTGACACATAGTATATCCCAGACTAAATGGACCCCATTGATACAAAAAGGGGCTCACTAGGTGAGGTGGATCCTCCAAACCCAAGGTACGGGTGTGCACATGAGCCACAGCGTCAGTGCAGCAGACTGGTAAACCATGAAGAATACATTTAACTGGGGGGAGTGGAAGCCACAGGCAGTCAGAAGTCCTGAAAACCACAGGCAGCTTGCAGAGATACTGAAGTCTGCAGGCAAACAGACGTCTTGGAGACCACAGACAGGTTACAGAGGTACTGAAGTCTGCCGGCAAACATGAGACTTCTTGGGAACCACCAGCAGGTTGCAGAGTTACTGAAGTCCGTAGGCAAACAAGTGACTGAAGGACTGGAAGCTGCTGGCAGACAGGAGGTGTCATGGAGACTGCAGACAAAACTCAGAAGTAACAAGAAATTCTAAATACCATGAAAGCTGCAGGTGGCAAGAAGATGTTCTGGGAACCACCGAAGGACATGCAGCAGTGGGCCTAGAAGATCAGGAACAGGTAGCAGACAGAACTACGGAGTAACAAGAATGTCTGAATACCACGGAAGCCACAGATGGATAGGAAACGTCCAGAAGAGCAAAGAGAGATAGCAGTGATACTGAAAGACGCAGACAGGCAACTCAGGGACTGGAAACAAGTGTCCTGGAGTCTGCAGACAGTTAGCAGTGGAACTGAAATCTGTAAAACAGGTAATCAGGGACTGGAAACCACAGGCAAGTAGGAAACATCCAGGAGCCTGAAGACAGGAACTGTGCACAAACAAACTTAGGAGAAAATCTTAATAGCAAGACCCAGAAGGTCTAATATAGGCCAAGGAAGTTCCACGCATGACAGGCTACTTGCAAAGCCAGTTGAGAGGCACAAGAAAGTTTAGCGGACCGGGGTGTAGAAAGCAGAGATCAGACCCAGGACAGGTGTGTAACACCCATAATAGTCAAAGGGGCCCCTCTGCTTTCGCCTACATAAGATATGCAACTGATTTCTGTTGGTCCTAGAACAGAACCGACAAACAAAATTCTCGATTGCAGATGTGAACCCAGCCGTAACGGACATCATGTGGCTTGAAAATCCAAAGCGTAGGTCCATTTACGCTACAAATTTATTTTGCAGCATCTAGATGAGATTTTGCCAAATTTCACCTACTTTGGTGCTACTCTAATACACAGATATTCGGAGCAAGTTTCCACAGCAGAAAATCAGCTACATATTCTTTGTGTGTGAATATAGCCCTAATTTTTTTCTCTAATTATCTTTTTTTCTATTTAAATCAGAGGGCACTCATCAACTCGGACAGATTTCCTCCTTTTACAATGTGTTTCAAGGTCACTTAACTTGCAGGTCCTGCCCACATCATGTAAGACACTTTCCCTTCTAGAAAGCATTAGCATAGGAGAACATTGTGCTACAATGTCCACATGCATACACACAAATGCCCTCCTGCTCTCATTAAGAGCGCCAGAGCTGTGTGGTAACCATCAAAGGATTCCAGGGGCCTAGTAAAGCATGACCCTTTTTTCCTAGGTTAAAACAAGCTGTCTCTCTGTGGAGCCCTCCACATTTTCACATGTCTCCACAACCAATGCCTAACTACTGTAACTAATCTGCCACATCCCACTCTGCCTGACATCGCTTTTGTTACTTCTCTATGCACCTTTGTGTTCCTTTAGCTCATTCACACCAAGGGAAAAGCTTTGTAGTCTGGGCTGCTGAGAGTATAATGACAAGGCCAAACTAAGATATAACTGATGGGGACACCATGTACCATACTAATACATTTATCTAAAGACAACACGAAAATGAATAAAAGGTTATCCAAATATATTTTATTTATATACGTTGTAAAAAGGACAGAGGGTCTGTGTAAAAATATACAAAATGTTACTTTACATTATACTATGGTTTATTTGGCGATTCTTAGATCATTAAGCACAAACTGAGATTCTGATTTGGCTGTTGTCTCAAGTCATATTTCAAGACTCGTTAAAGGGTCGATAGTGACTTGTAGGATGGCAGCTTCCAACAGGTGGCGCTATAGAGTTCAAGTCCTCTTCCTTTCTGAAGAGTCAATTTGCATATTAACTTAGCGCCATCATATTCTGCATGCAAGTTGCTTCTCCAGAGGGGAAGAGGGCTTGAACTCTAGCGCCACCTATTGGAAGTATCAATCCTAAAAGTCAATATCAACCTTTTAACCAGCCTTGCCATACAAGTTAGCATAAAAGCCAAACCAGAATCTCAATTTTCAGACACATGTTTCGAGATGTTGCCCCTCTTCAGTGCAAAGTATAAGATCTGATTTGGCTGTATGAGAGGTCTCTGACTGGGATCTTACTTTTTAGATCACATTCTGCAGCATTTTATCATCACTGTCCCCATTGGGGATCACAATCTAAATTCGCTGTCTTTAGAGTGTGGGAGGAGAACCACCTAACCCCAGGATTTTTATTGTAAAGTATTGAGCGTCATCCTAGAGGAAAATGCCAGTGTGTGGTTAAGAAAAGTATACACGTCACTTACGACTTGTCTTCGGCGTGCTCGCATAATATGTTTGAGTCCCCACGCCTGCATGTCTTGCGACTGTTAAATAGCCACAACATATACAAAGATTGCCTAACAAACAGGCAATCCCTACATGTGTTGCACTGCCGAACAGCCAGGAGACATGCAGCTGTGGGGACTTGAACAAGTTTTCCGAGCACGCCGAAGACACTTGGTTATCACCTGAACATATGTACAGCAATGTGAAAACGACTTGCTCTGCATATGTTCCATCTTTAGTCACTTCTTTAAACTGCTTCAGACTTTGAAAGCCGTGAAGCGGCTAAAAGCAGTGTCCATTTCATTCATCTTGTGGCTTCCACTTGGAAGCTGCCTCTACTTTACATATAGAATGCAAAAAAATAAAAAGCCAGCGGCAGAGCCAAAGCAAAAAGATGTAGGAAAAAAGATGCTTCAGGGAAGACACCGCTGGCAGTTTCCTAAGGAATGATCTGCTTCAAAAACGGACACCGTGTGCACGCACGCCATGTTAATTCCCTTCACTATGAGAATCAATGAGGACTTCAGTGAAATCTGCATAAAGAGCTCGGGTATATGCAAAGTGCTAATTGTCATACTGGTTTACATAGTAACAAGAGAACAGGGTAAACATTAATTAAATCTGATTTTTATATAGAGATTGTAAACACACTCGCAACCATGAGTGGAATGTGTGAAACACTTTGTTTCACATACACATGGAAAGTCATTTTTCTTGGTAATATTTCAATAAAACAAAATGTTATTTGAAAAACATGAATATTAATGTTTCTGATTTTTATGAATGGCAAAAAGAACCTATGCACATGCACAGCCGTGCCCTGACTTTTCTCCTGACTTTCTCAGACATGTCTTCAGAAATGTAACACCTCTCTTCAAAGCAAATGCTTAGACAGCAAACAAATTAATTTGTAGAGTAAATGTCTAGGAATATCCAGGGGAGACTATTGAGGTTGGAGTGGTACTGATTCGTAATACGGCCCCCACAGAACACTATGGGAGGAAGGTCAGAAGTAACCAGTCAGCAGGCCATTAATATACACTGTGCTGCAATAAAAACACTTAGTTTCCCTTTATCACTGATGCATTATTCAAAACATCTGATGATAAAGTGAAATATATTATTTTTCCAACTGTCAGTAAGTCTTTACATGATAAAAGGAGAGATCCACATAAATTTTATGACTAGCAGCTGTACAAAGACCTATCCTCGGGAAAGGGAAGCATGGTTATCTGCCTGAGTCATTCCACAGGACATCTCTGATGTAAAATGATAGCGCACATTACTTACATTTGGTATATGGCGTACTAAGAGTCCATTCGGGGACACACATCACTACCCCAGCTTCTATCCAGTATATGGCTTATACTCAATTACTGATACGTCAACCTATAATGGTTTTGAATTGGAGGCAACAATTTGCTTGATTTACAAGAAAGACTGGAGCTGAGAGGAGATGCAGCAACTAATTCAATCACTGATCTGTATAGATAAACTTGATCATATTGAATATTTGCATTGTGTTTATAAAGTCTACATATATTATTACCTCCGCACTGGGCAGATGATAATTGTTATATCGTTGTCGGTCCAACCATTGGGACCCCAACAATAAGTAGAGCAAATCAATTATATTCTACATTCTCCTCCATGGCGCTGAACTGAGCAGCTCTGTATCTTCAGTGCCATAAAACCAGAATACAGCAGCAGGGCTCACTAGCACCAGCCACTCCATTTAAAGGGAACCTGTCACCCCGTTTTTTGAGATTGAGATATAAATACTGTTAAATAGGGCCTGTGCTGTGCGTTACTATGGTGTATGTAGTGTACCCTGATTCCCCATGTATGCTGAGAAATACATTACCAAAGTCGGCGTTTTCGCCTGTCAATCAGGCTGGTCTGGTCAGGTGGGCGTGTTCACAGCGTTCTTTTCTTCCCCAGGTTTCCGTTGGTGGCGTAGTGGTGTGCGCATGTCCAAGGTCCGGATTCCCTGTGCCCACGTGAAGACACAGCGCGCGATCTGCGCTGTCATTCCTTTCATCGGTGCGGGCGGCCATCTTCCTGGGGCCGCGCGTGCGCAGATGTAATGCTCTGCTGCACGGGGCTTCAGGAAAATGGCCGCGGGATGCCGCGCGTGCGCAGAAGAGATCGCGGCGGCCATTTTCCCAAAGCCGAGTTTGCATCTCGGCTTTGGGAAAATGGCCGCCGCGATCTCTTCTGCGCACGCGCGGCATCCCGCGGCCATTTTCCTGAAGCCCCGTGCAGCAGAGCACTACATCTGCGCACGCGCGGCCCCAGGAAGATGGCCGCCCGCACCGATGAAAGGAATGACGGCGCAGATCGCGCGCTGTGTCTTCACGTGGGCACAGGGAATCCGGACCTTGGACATGCGCACACCACTACGCCACCAACGGAAACCTGGGGAAGAAAAGAACGCTGTGAACACGCCCACCTGACCAGACCAGCCTGATTGACAGGCGAAAACGCCGACTTTGGTAATGTATTTCTCGGCATACATGGGGAATCAGGGTACACTACATACACCATAGTAACGCACAGCACAGGCTCTATTTAACAGTATTTATATCTCAATCTCAAAAAACGGGGTGACAGGTTCCCTTTAAAGGGACACTTGTCACCTGAATTTGGAGGGAACAATCCTCAGCCATGGAGGCAGGGTTTTTGGGGTTTTTGATTCACCCTTTCCTTACCCGCTGGCTGCAATATTGGATTGAAGTTCATTCTCTGTACTCCGTAGTACATGCCTGCACAAGGTGCAATCTTGCCTTGTTCAGGCATGTACTATGGAGGATAGAGAATGAACTTCAATCCAATATTGCAGCCAGCATGCAGCCAGCGGGTAAGGAAAGGGTGAATCAAACACCCGAAAACCCCGCCTCCATGGCTGAAGATTGTTCCCTCCAAATTCATGTGACAGTGTCCCTTTAACTCCTCCCGGCTATGGTCTTGAAGCCAGGTCAGAACCATGGGACCTTGTAGTGATCCGTGGGGGTCCTACTGAAGAAGTGATCATTTTTGTAGACCAAAATACCCCCTAATGGATATTTTTATTTTTTGCTATTTAAAATGTTTGTTTTTTTTAGCTGCAGTACATGAGGAAGAGAGGGCCATTGTAAAGGGCTGACCCTGTCAACATTTCACTGCAGTTTTCCAAACTGATGACTACCGATAAAAGGCACAAATTTCAAATCAAATATGGTTTGTGACCTTTTTTTTTCCAGTGTAAATGCATGAGATATCACTTTAAGGCTACATTCACACATCCGTAAGAATCTTCTTCATACTGTCCATTTTAATTCTCTGACCCATTTACATATGGCTCCAGTCCCTGAGACTTAGAACATGTGCTATTCTCTGCCGTACTGTGGGTCAGGCTCCACCACTAGAGTCTATCAGGATCTATCAGACATAGCTGAAAAAAAGAAGACAGAGTTTCGGCTTCAGACATCCATCCTAGTTTCATATGTTTAACTAATCCATTTTTAAGAGTCAATAGATAAAACAAATTCAGACAATCTACCTGCTCCATCGAAAAAAAAAAAATATGAGAAAAAAATTAAAGCAACTAGGAGGACACCTGAGGAGAAAAAAATTGGTCTGGTTGTTTTCAGCTGGTAAGGCCGGGGTCCCACGATCGTAGATTGTCTCAGGTCAATTAAGTAAACGACACTCGGATGAAACTCCGATCAGTTTGATCAGAGTGTCAGCATAGTGTGATCTGATGTAGCACAGGTGTGGAGAAGATGGAGAACAAGATTTCTCCATCTTCTTCATTGTGCAAGTCTGCAGAAATCAGATGCCATCCGACTGCAGTCCGATGTTTTCCACGCACGCATAGCCTTGAATAGGTGAATGCTATCTGACTTGCACAGCAAATCACACCATACTGCTAATTTTTGGAATGCGAAAAAAAACTCTGATCAGCACTGCCCCACAGAATAACATTGTTCTGAGTGCTATCCGATAAAAAAAAAACATAGCATGTGAAAATAGTCTGTGGCTCAGAAGTTCTGCTCCCGAGGATGGAGTTACTACCACATCTATTACAAGCTTTTAGAATCTCAAAGAGGAAATTTACGCTACGATATGAAAAAGTAGCAAAGTTTTGTCTGACATTTCCTGCAAATATTGGGGACTTTACTGCTCTCTTCACTGTTCAAAATGGTTTGGGATTTTGCGGGAAGGAGCAAGGCCAGTCTCGGTATCACAAATATACTTTCATTTACTCTAGAATTTAGCGTAAATTGTAACACAAATCTTCACATCTCGCAGCAGGCTCAGAAACAATATTTTGGAGTGTGGACAGACAAAGATGTACCAAATTCAAATTATTTGCTGGGAATGAACCTCTAAATGAATTTGGTTGGTATTTTTCTGCTGCCAGTCTTAGACTAGAGTACAAAGGGCACGTATAGGTAAATCTTACCTTAACCCCTTCATGACCCAGCCTATTTTGACCTTAAAGACCTTGCCGTTTTTTGCAATTCTGACCAGTGTCCCTTTATGAGGTAATAACTCAGGAACGCTTCAACGGATCCTAGCGGTTCTGAGATTGTTTTTTCGTGACATATTGGGCTTCATGTTAGTGGTAAATTTAGGTCAATAAATTCTGCGTTTATTTGTGATAAAAACGGAAATTTGGCGAAAATTTTGAAAATTTTGCAATTTTCACATTTTGAATTTTTATTCTGTTAAACCAGAGAGATATGTGACACAAAATAGTTAATAAATAACATTTCCCACATGTTTACTTTACATCAGCACAATTTTGGAAACAAAATTTTTTTTTGTTAGGAAGTTATAAGGGTTAAAATTTGACCAGCGATTTGTCATTTTTACAACGAAATTTACAAAACCATTTTTTTTAGGGACCACCTCACATTTGAAGTCAGTTTGAGGGGTCTATATGGCTGAAAATACCCAAAAGTGACACCATTCTAAAAACTGCACCCCTCAAGGTACTCAAAACCACATTCAAGAAGTTTATTAACCCTTCAGGTGCTTCACAGCAGCAGAAGCAACATGGAAGGAAAAAATGAACATTTAACTTTTTAGTCACAAAAATTATCTTTTAGCAACAATTTTTTTATTTTCCCAATGGTAAAAGGAGAAACTGAACCACGAAAGTTGTTGTCCAATTTGTCCTGAGTACGCTGATACCTCATATGTGGGGGTAAACCACTGTTTGGGCGCACGGCAGGGCTTGGAAGGGAAGGAGCGCCATTTGAGTTTTTGAATCAAAAATTGGCTCCACTCTTTAGCGGACACCATGTCACGTTTGGAAAGCCCCCGTGTGCCTAAAAATTGGAGCTCCCCCACAAGTGACCCCATTTTGGAAACTAGACATCCCAAGGAACTTATCTAGATGCCTAGTGAGCACTTTAAACCCTCAGGTGCTTCACAAATTGATCTGTAAAAATGAAAAAGTACTTTTTTTTCACAAAAAAATTATTTTCGCCTCAATTTTTTCATTTTCACATGGGCAGTAGGATAAAATGGATCCTAAAATTTGTTGGGCAATTTCTCCCGAGTACGCCGATACCTCATATGTGGGGGTAAACCACTGTTTGGGCACTCGGCAGGGCTCGGAAGGGAAGGCGCGCCATTTGACTTTTTGAATGGAAAATTAGCTCCAATTGTTAGCGGACACCATGTCGCGTTTGGAGAGCCCCTGTGTGCCTAAACATTGGAGCTCCCCCACAAGTGACCCCATTTTGGAAACTAGAGCCCCCAAGGAACTTATCTAGATGCATATTGAGCACTTTAAACCCCCAGGTGCTTCACAGAAGTTTATAACGCAGAGCCATGAAAATAAAAAATATTTTTTCTTTCCTCAAAAATGATTTTTTAGCCTGGAATTTCCTATTTTGCCAAGGATAATAGGAGAAATTGGACCCCAAATATTGTTGTCCAGTTTGTCTTGAGTATGCTGATACCCCATATGTAGGGGTAAACCACTGTTTGGGCGCACGGCAGGGCTCGGAAGGGATGGCATGCCATTTGGCTTTTTAAATGGAAAATTAGCTCCAATCATTAGCGGACACCATGTCACGTTTGGAGAGCCCCTGTGTGCCTAAACATTGGAGATCCCCCAGAAATGACACCATTTTGGAAACTAGACCCCCAAAGGAACTAATCTAGATGTGTGGTGAGGACTTTGAACCCCCAAGTGCTTCACAGAAGTTTATAACGCAGAGCCATGAAAATAAAAAAAAAAAAATTATTTTCTCAAAAATGATCTTTTAGCCTGCAATTTTTTATTTTCCCAAGGGTAACAGGAGAAATTTGACCCCAAAAGTTGTTGTCCAGTTTCTCCTGAGTACGCTGATACCCCATATGTGGGGGTAAATCACTGTTTGGGCACATGCCGGGGCTCGGAAGTGAAGTAGTGACGTTTTGAAATGCAGACTTTGATGGAATGCTCTGTGGGCGTCACGTTGCGTTTGCAGAGCCCCTGATGTGGCTTAACAGTAGAAACCCCCCACAAGTGACCCCATTTTGGAAACTAGACCCCCAAAGGAACTTATCTAGATGTGTGGTGAGCACTTTGAACCCCCAAGCGCTTCATAGAAGTTTATAATGCAGAGCCGTGAAAATAATAAATACGTTTTCTTTCCTCAAAAATAATTATTTAGCCAAGAATTTTTTATTTTCCCAAGGGTTACAGAAGAAATTGGACCCCAAAAGTTGTTGTCCAGTTTCTCCTGAGTACGCTGATACCCCATATGTGGGGGGTAAACCACTGTTTGGGCACATGCCGAGGCTCGGAAGTGAAGTAGTGACGTTTTGAAATGCAGACTTTGATGGAATGCTCTGTGGGCGTCACGTTGCGTTTGCAGAGCCCCTGATGTGGCTTAACAGTAGAAACCCCCCACAAGTGACCCCATTTTGGAAACTAGACCCCCAAAGGAACTTATCTAGATGTGTGGTGAGCACTTTGAACCCCCAAGCGCTTCATAGAAGTTTATAATGCAGAGCCGTGAAAATAATAAATACGTTTTCTTTCCTCAAAAATAATTATTTAGCCCAGAATTTTTTATTTTCCCAAGGGTTACAGGAGAAATTGGACCCCAAAAGTTGTTGTCCAGTTTCTCCTGAATACGCTGATACCCCATGAGTGGGGGTAAACCACTGTTTGGGCACACGTCGGGGCTCAGAAGGGAAGTAGTGACTTTTGAAATGCAGACTTTGATGGAATGGTCTGCGGGCGTCACATTGCGTTTGCAGAGCCCCTGGTGTGCCTAAACAGTAGAAACCCCCACAAGTGACCCCATTTTAGAAACTAGACCCCCCAAGGAACTTATCTAGATATGTGGTGAGCACTTTTAACCCCCAAGTGCTTCACAGACGTTTACAACGCAGAGCCGTGAAAATAAAAAATCATTTTTCTTTCCTCAAAAATTATGTTTTAGCAAGCATTTTTTTAGATTCACAAGGGTAACAGGAGAAATTGGACCCCAGTAATTGTTGCGCAGTTTGTCCTGAGTATGCTGGTACCCCATATGTGGGGGTAAACCACTGTTTGGGCACACGTCGGGGCTCGGAAGTGAGGGAGCACCATTTGACTTTTTGAATACGAGATTGGCTGGAATCAATGGTGGCGCCATGTTGCGTTTGGAGACCCCTGATGTGCCTAAACAGTGGTAACCCCTCAATTCTACCTCCAACACTAACCCCAACACACCCCTAACTCTAATCCCAACTGTAGCCATAACCCTAATCACAACCCTAACCGCAACACACCCCTAACCACAACCCTAACCCCAACACACCCCTAACCCTAACCACAACCCTAATTCCAACCCTAACCCTAAGGCTATGTGCCCACGTTGCGGATTCGTGTGAGATATTTCCGCACCATTTTTGAAAAATCCGCGGGTAAAAGGCACTGCGTTTTACCTGCGGATTTTCCGCGGATTTCCAGTGTTTTTTGTGCGGATTTCACCTGCGGATTCCTATTGAGGAACAGGTGTAAAACGCTGCGGAATCCGCACAAAGAATTGACATGCTGCGGAAAATACAACGCAGCGTTTCCGCGCGGTATTTTCCGCACCATGGGCACAGCGGATTTGGTTTTTCATATGTTTACATGGTACTGTAAACCTGATGGAACACTGCTGCGAATCCGCAGCCAAATCCGCACCGTGTGCACATAGCCTAATTCTAAAGGTATGTGCACACGCTGCGGAAAACGCTGCGGATCCGCAGCAGTTTCCCATGAGTTTACAGTTCAATGTAAACCTATGGGAAACAAAAATCGCTGTACACATGCTGCGGAAAAACTGCACGGAAACGCAGCGGTTTACATTCCGCAGCATGTCACTTCTTTTGTGCGGATTCCGCAGCGGTTTTACAACTGCTCCAATAGAAAATCGCAGTTGTAAAACCGCAGTGAAATGCGCAGAAAAAAACGCGGTAAATCCGCCATAAATCCGCAGCGGTTTAGCACTGCGGATTTATCAAATCCGCAGCGGAAAAATCCGCAGAGGACCAGAATACGTGTGCACATAACGAAACCCTAACCCTAGCCCTAACCCTAACCCTACCCCTAGCCCTAACCCTACCCCTAACCCTACCCCTAACCCTACCCCTAACCCTACCCCTACCCCTAACCCTACCCCTAACCCTAACCCTACCCCTAACCCTATTCTAACATTAGTGGAAAAAAAAATTTCTTTATTTTTTTATTGTCCCTACCTATGGGGGTGACAAAGGGGGGGGGTCATTTATTATTTTTTTTATTTTGATCACTGAGAGATTATATCTCAGTGATCAAAATGCACTTTGGAACGAATCTGCCGGCCGGCAGATTCGGCGAGCGCACTGCACATGCGCCCGCCATTTTGGAAGATGGCGGCGCCCAGGGAGAAGACGGACGGGACCCCGGCTGGATCGGTAAGTATGATGGGGTGGGGGGGACCACGGGGGGGGGGGATCGGAGCACGGGGGGGGGGATCGGAGCACGGGGGGGGGGAATCGGAGCGCGGGAGGGGTGGAACGGAGCACGGGGGGGCTGGAATGGAGCACGGGGGGGCTGGAATGGAGCACGGGGGGGTGGAACGGAGCACCGGGGGGGTGGATCGGAGTGCAGGGGGGGTGATTGGAGCACGGGGGGGTGATTGGAGCACGGGGGGAGCGGACAAGAGCACGGGGGGGAGCGGAGCACTGGACGGAGGGGAGCCGGAGCAGTGTACCGGCCAGATCGGGGGCTGCGGGGGCAATCGGTGGGGTGGGGTGGGGGCACATTAGCATTTCCAGCCATGGCCGATGATATTTCAGCATCGGCCATGGCTGGATTGTAATATTTCACCCGTTATAATAGGTGAAATATTACAAATCGCTCTGATTGGCAGTTTCACTTTCAACAGCCAATCAGAGCGATCGTAGCCACGAGGGGGTGAAACCACCCCCCCTGGGCTAAACTACCACTCCCCCTGTCCCTGCAGATCGGGTGAAATGGGAGTTAACCCTTTCACCCGGCCTGCAGGGACGCGATCTTTCCATGACGCCGCATAGGCGTCATGGGTCGGATTGGCACCGACTTTCATGACGCCTACGTGGCGTCATGGGTCGGGAAGGGGTTAAAGTGTTTATCTGAATCCATTTTTACATTACCCATGGAGTTGCCTGACTCACCTCTTAATAAAAGCCATGACCATTTCCTTAGTGTACGACCTGCACATTTTTAGTGCATTAAAGGTGAAAATGAAAACGGAATCACACTAAGGGCTGAAGAGTAATACGAGTGGGTGGTGCGGTGGAGGAGATGTTAGTGATGTTGTGGTTAGTGAGGCCTCTGGAAAGCATCTCATTCCAGGTCAGAGCCAAGTGATAAAAAGTGCTGCTGGGAGGTAAATGTGTAAAGAGCGAGTGCGGAGGAGGTCGGAGGGAAATTGGATGAATTTCTAACTGGCACCAAAGCATAGGAATAAAACACAAGACTGCTTGTTTAAACTCTGCCCCGGCTGTCGGACATTTGTGTACAGCAAACACATGTTTTTTGAGAAACTAGGTTTTTTACAACTAAATTTTAGTGCAATTAATCACACATGATTAAATACATATCATAAATGTATTGCTACCTGGCAAGTGCTACTGGTATACTGGAATTCTGCGGTATGTAGAGGTATGTTTCTTCCCACAGATTAGAACTTACAATTTATTACTAATGCGCTCCGCACTGATGGGTAGACCACTGGAATTCTGCTCTATCTTATGGCTTATGTTGAGTACACCTGTCTTTGAGGCATTCTGGCCAATGTCAAGGTGCTAAAAACAGAATCTTCTATTACAGTCATTAGGAGATCTTTTAACTCTGAGTTTTTATAACATAAACCTTGTTTATAAACCAGTGTAGAAGACTGCTTCTCAGAATGGGTAATACCTACAAGTGTAACTGTCTACTATATAATTGTCTAAGGGTCATTTCTGTCTGTCTGTCACAGATATTCATTGGTCACGGCCTCTGTCTGTCATGGAAATGCAAGTAGCTGATTGGTCTCGCTAGCTGCCTGTCATGGCTGCCGTGACCAATCAGCGATGGGCACAGTCCGATTAGTCCCTCCCTACTCCCCTGCAGTCAGTGCCCGGCACCCGCTCCATGCTCCCCTCCAGTCACCACTCACACAGGGTTACTGCCAGCGGTAACGGACCGCATTATGCCGTGGATAACTCACTCCATTACCGCCACTATTAACCCTGTGTGACCAAGTTTTTACTATTGATGCTGCCTATGCGGCTGCTAAGTGATCTGGGTAATTTTGCAATGCATCCTGGGAACAAAAGATGGCGGCAGCTGCGCGCGCATCACCAGAGGTTCGCTGGATCTACGCTGGATCCTGGCGGGTGAGTATATAACTATTTTTATTTTATTTTTTTAACAGGGATATGGTGCCCACACTGCTAAATACTACGTGGGCTGTGTTAGATACCGCGTGGCTGCTGTATACTACCTGGCCAGTGTTAGATACTATGTGGGCTGTGTTCTATACTGCATGGCTGCTATATACTATGTGGGCAGTGTTATATACTACGTGGCTGTGTTCTATACTGCGTGCTATATACTACGTGGCCACTGTTACGTACTACATGGGCTGTGTTATATACCGCATGGCTGCTATATACTGTGTGGGTTGTCTTACAGTTATATAAAAAAGTTTGGGCACCCCTATTAATCTTAAGCTTAATGTTTTATAAAAATTGTTTTTTTTTTTGCAACAGCTATTTCAGTTTCATATATCTAATAACTGTTGGACATAGTAATGTTTCTGCCTTGAAATGAGGTTTATTGTACTAACAGAAAATGTGCAATCTGCATTCAAACAAAATTTGACAGGTGCATCAGTATGGGCACCCTTATCATTTTCTTGTTTTAAATACTCCTACCTACTTTTTACTGACTTACTAAAGCACTATTTTTGGTTTTCTAACCTCATTGAGCTTTGAACTTCATAGCCACGTGTATGCAATCATGAGAAAAGCTACTTAAAGTGGCCACTTGCAAGTTGTTCTCCTGTTTGAATCTCCTCTGAAGAGTGGCATCATGCGCTCCTCAAAACAACTGTCTAACGATCTGAAAACAAAGATTATTCAACATAGTTGTTCAGGGGAAGGATAGAAAAAGCTGTCTCAGAGATTTAACCTGTCAATTTCCACTGTGAGGAACATAGTAAGGCAATGGAAGAACACAGGTACAGTTCTTGTTAAGGCCAGAAGTGGCAGGCCAAGAAAAACATCAGAAAGGCAGAGAAGAAGAATGGTGAGATCAGTCAAAGACGGTCCTCAGACCACCTCCAGAGAGCTGCAGCATCAACTTGCTGCAGATGGTGTCACTGTGCATCGGTCAACTATACAACGCACTTTGCACAAGGAGAAGCTGTATGGGAGAGTGATGCGAAAGAAGCCGTTTCTGCAAGCACGCCACAAACAGAGTCGGCTGAGGTATGCAAACGCACATTTGGAGAAGCCAATTTCTTTTTGGAAGAAGGTCCTGTGGACTGATGAAACCAAGATTGAGTTGTTTGGTCATACAAAAAGGCATTGTGCATGGCTGCCAAAAAACACAGCATTCCAAGAAAAACACTTGCTACCCACAGTAAAATTTGGTGTAGTTCCATCATGCTTTGGGGTTGTGTGGCCAATGCCGGCACCGGGAATCTTGTTAAAGTTGAGGGACGTATGGATTCCTCTCAGTATCAGCAGATTCTTGACAATAATGTTCATGAATCAGTGACAAAGTTGAAGTTACGCAGGGGATGGATCTTTCAGCAGGACAATGATCCAAAACACCGCTCCAAATCTACTCAGGCATTCATGCAGAGGAACAATTACACTGTTCTGGAATGGCCATCCCAGTCCCCAGACCTGAATATCATTGAACATCTGTGGGATCATTTGAAGAGGGCTGTCCATGCTCGGCGACCATCAAACTTAACTTAACTGGAATTGTTTTGTAAAGAGGAATGGTCAAAAATACCTTCATCCAGGATCCAGGAACTAATTAAAAGCTACAGGAAGAGACTAGAGGCTGTTATTTTTGCAAAAGGAGGATCTACTAAATATTAATGTCACTTTTCTGGTGGGGTGCCCATACTTATGCACCTGTTAAATTTTCTTTGAATGCAGATTGCACATTTTCTGTTAGTACAATAAACCTCATTTCAAGGCAGAAACATTACTGTGTCCAACAGTTATTAAATATATGAAACTGAAATAGCTGTTGCAAAAAAAAAACAATTTTTATAAAACATTAAGCTTAAGATAATAGGGGTGCCCAAACTTTTTCATATAACAGTATATACTACGTGGGCTGTGTTATTTACTGCGTGGCCTATATTAACGCATCGGGTATTCTACAATATGTATGCATGTATATAGCAGCCACATGGTATATATCACAGGCCACGTAGTACTCCTATATACTACGTGGCCTGTGCTATATACTATGTGACTGCTATATACATAAATACATATTCTAGAATACCCGATGTGTTAGAATAGGATGCAGATAGTGGTGAATATAATGGTGGAGGAGAGGGCCTCTGTATATAGGCCCTGTGTGTGGGTTCAAACTGTTTAAAGGGGGGCTGTCTGTGAGTTTATGCTGTGCTGGGGGGCTGTTTGTGGGACATCATGAACATACTGCATATAGAGAGATTTGTAGGGGCTCATACTATACATAAAGGGGCCATTTGTGGACACATTCTGTATATAGGGGCTGTGTGTGGGCACATTCTGCATATACGAGGGCTGTGTGGGGACTCATAATATATATAGGAGATGCGGTATGGGATCATACTGTATATACTGGGGCTATTTGGGGGCTCATGCTGTATATAAGAGGTCTGTGTGGGGGCTAATGTTGTATACAGAGTGAGCTGCGTGGGGGCTCATACTGTATATAGTGTATACTGTATATATCTGTGTGGGATCGTACTATATATCGGCAGGGTGATTGGACTCATACTGTATGTAGGGGGCTGTCTGTGAGCTCATACAGTATACAGGAGGTGTCCACATATTTATTTCTACTCAATATTAATACAATATTAACATAAAATAATACTTATAAATCGATATGTTAATTTTCATATTGAGCAGAAGTAATTTCAGCCTATTGGTTTGCTCCCTCCAATATCAGTCATGGTCTCATATATAGCCCCTCAGAAAAATTAATTGCCCGCACATGTTCTAAACTGTAGGACACATTAGCTTTTAACAAAGACTGAGTGGCATGAGTCTACTATTCTATTAAAGAGCTTTTTTTCAGTCTATGATAACATACAAAAATAGCAATCTTTGCAATAATGTGAGGCTTGAGCACCAAGAAACCTCAATGGCGCCACTAAAATGTGTGTGTGTGTGTGTGTGTGAGACAAGTCTTATATCAAAGCTAACCCTTTAAAAAACTGTAGACACAATGGTATCCGATTAGGATCTGTCTCCCCACATTTCCTTTTGTGACACATTCCATTAGATAAAAGAGTGATGCTTTCAGGAGGCAGGCGACACTTTAAAGATGGTTGTCTGATTCAGAAAAACTGCAGTGGGTAATCTAGATCTCACTGGGGCTCTGCAAACTGTTGTGCTTGTTATATTTATTTTTTCTTAATGTTTCATGCCTCAAATAAAGAAAGCTGTCAGTTGTGATGTGTGTTTTAACCTGCAATAAAACCCTGACATACTAGGGTGGGCTGGGTATAGACTCCCACTGGGGACATCTAAGGTCTAACTAGTGAAGAGCAGAAATCTACAATCTATTAATTGTGTACAGCAGTGGGCTAGGTGAAGAGAGTACTCTGCAGTCCTATAGCCATCGAGCAGAGGATGAGCATACGCATCTCCGCTCCATTCAGGATGTAGCTGCAGAGCCCTGTTTTCAGGATCTCTGTTGATCTAAGCGGTTGGATCCCCAGAAAGCATCAAGTTATCCTTGATAACTTGGGTGTTTTTATGGGAAATAACCCTTTAGTAATGTATTTTCCAGTAGTTGCTTTACACTTTTGACCCTTCCATGAACGGGTTTGGCTAGGTGAGAGGCTCTGGACTGAGGCCTGAGGGGTAAGGTTACCCCTTGTGGAGATTCGCAAACACGGTGTTTCAGGCTGTTGGCTCTGGTCAGTGCGAAGCATTGCTCATCAAAGGGTTGATTGTGACTTGTAGGATCGCTACTTCCAACAGGTGGTGCTATAGAGTTCAAGTCCTCTTTTTCTCTAAAGGCAATTTGCATATTAAATTTCCCAAAGGAGCATTGCATGGCGAATAAGCCTCCTTACCTTGACAAGCCAGAGATGGTATGTCACTCTTCACAAGGAGTAACCTTACCCTCAGACCTGTGCTATTTAAACGTATTTTTGCTTTTTATTTATTTAGTTACAGTAGAGTTAAACTAGAAGAAGAGGGGACGGGAAGAAAAACATTAGACTCGAACAAAGACGACCCAGGAAAACATACTCAGAAGGGAGGTAAGAACATTTCTAAAACAATCCACAGTGAGGAGATTGGAACAAAACAAAATCCTCTAAACTGCATGCTCGCAAACGCCAGAAGCCTGACAAACAAGATGGAAGAACTAGAAGCAGAAATATCTACAGGTAACTTTGACATAGTGGGAATAACCGAGACATGGTTAGATGAAAGCTATGACTGGGCAGTTAACTTACAGGGTTACAGTCTGTTTAGAAAGGATCGTAAAAATCGGAGAGGAGGAGGGGTTTGTCTCTATGTAAAGTCTTGTCTAAAGTCCACTTTAAGGGAGGATATTAGCGAAGGGAATGAGGATGTCGAGTCCATATGGGTTGAAATTCATGGAGGGAAAAATGGTAACAAAATTCTCATTGGGGTCTGTTACAAACCCCCAAATATAACAGAAAGCATGGAAAGTCTACTTCTAAAGCAGATAGATGAAGCTGCAACCCATAATGAGGTCCTGGTTATGGGGGACTTTAACTACCCGGATATTAACTGGGAAACAGAAACCTGTGAAACCCATAAAGGCAACAGGTTTCTGCTAATAACCAAGAAAAATTATCTTTCACAATTGGTGCAGAATCCAACCAGAGGAGCAGCACTTTTAGACCTAATACTATCTAATAGACCTGACAGAATAACAAATCTGCAGGTGGTTGGGCATTTAGGAAATAGCGACCACAATATTGTGCAGTTTCACCTGTCTTTCACTAGGGGAACTTGTCAGGGAGTCACAAAAACATTGAACTTTAGGAAGGCAAAGTTTGACCAGCTTAGAGATGCTCTTAATCTGGTAGACTGGGACAATATCCTCAGAAATAAGAATACAGATAATAAATGGGAAATGTTTAAGAACATCCTAAATAGGCAGTGTAAGCGGTTTATACCTTGTGGGAATAAAAGGACTAGAAATAGGAAAAACCCAATGTGGCTAAACAAAGAAGTAAGGCAGGCAATTAACAGTAAAAAGAAAGCATTTGCACTACTAAAGCAGGATGGCACCATTGAAGCTCTAAAAAACTATAGGGAGAAAAATACTTTATCTAAAAAACGAATTAAAGCTGCCAAAAAGGAAACAGAGAAGCACATTGCTAAGGAGAGTAAAACTAATCCCAAACTGTTCTTCAACTATATCAATAGTAAAAGAATAAAAACTGAAAATGTAGGCCCCTTAAAAAATAGTGAGGAAAGAATGGTTGTAGATGACGAGGAAAAAGCTAACATATTAAACACCTTCTTCTCCACGGTATTCACGGTGGAAAATGAAATGCTAGGTGAAATCCCAAGAAACAATGAAAACCCTATATTAAGGGTCACCAATCTAACCCAAGAAGAGGTGCGAAACCGGCTAAATAAGATTAAAATAGATAAATCTCCGGGTCCGGATGGCATACACCCACGAGTACTAAGAGAACTAAGTAATGTAATAGATAAACCATTATTTCTTATTTTTAGTGACTCTATAGCGACAGGGTCTGTTCCGCAGGACTGGCGCATAGCAAATGTGGTGCCAATATTCAAAAAGGGCTCTAAAAGTGAACCTGGAAATTATAGGCCAGTAAGTCTAACTTCTATTGTTGGTAAAATATTTGAAGGGTTTCTGAGGGATGTTATTCTGGATTATCTCAATGAGAATAACTGTTTAACTCCATATCAGCATGGGTTTATGAGAAATCGCTCCTGTCAAACCAATCTAATCAGTTTTTATGAAGAGGTAAGCTATAGGCTGGACCACGGTGAGTCATTGGACGTGGTATATCTAGATTTTTCCAAAGCGTTTGATACCGTGCCGCACAAGAGGTTGGTACACAAAATGAGAATGCTTGGTCTGGGGGAAAATGTGTGTAAATGGGTTAGTAACTGGCTTAGTGATAGAAAGCAGAGGGTGGTTATAAATGGTATAGTCTCTAACTGGGTCGCTGTGACCAGTGGGGTACCGCAGGGGTCAGTATTGGGACCTGTTCTCTTCAACATATTCATTAATGATCTGGTAGAAGGTTTACACAGTAAAATATCGATATTTGCAGATGATACAAAACTATGTAAAGCAGTTAATACAAGAGAAGATAGTATTCTGCTACAGATGGATCTGGATAAGTTGGAAACTTGGGCTGAAAGGTGGCAGATGAGGTTTAACAATGATAAATGTAAGGTTATACACATGGGAAGAGGGAATCAATATCACCATTACACACTGAACGGGAAACCACTGGGTAAATCTGACAGGGAGAAGGACTTGGGGATCCTAGTTAATGATAAACTTACCTGGAGCAGCCAGTGCCAGGCAGCAGCTGCCAAGGCAAACAGGATCATGGGGTGCATTAAAAGAGGTCTGGATACACATGATGAGAGCATTATACTGCCTCTGTACAAATCCCTAGTTAGACCGCACATGGAGTACTGTGTCCAGTTTTGGGCACCGGTGCTCAGGAAGGATATAATGGAACTAGAGAGAGTACAAAGGAGGGCAACAAAATTAATAAAGGGGATGGGAGAACTACAATACCCAGATAGATTAGCGAAATTAGGATTATTTAGTCTAGAAAAAAGACGACTGAGGGGCGATCTAATAACCATGTATAAGTATATAAGGGGACAATACAAATATCTCGCTGAGGATCTGTTTATACCAAGAAAGGTGACGGGCACAAGGGGGCATTCTTTGCGTCTGGAGGAGAGAAGGTTTTTCCACCAACATAGAAGAGGATTCTTTACTGTTAGGGCAGTGAGAATCTGGAATTGCTTGCCTGAGGAGGTGGTGATGGCGAACTCAGTCGAGGGGTTCAAGAGAGGCCTGGATGTCTTCCTGGAGCAGAACAATATTGTATCATACAATTATTAGGTTCTGTAGAAGGACGTAGATCTGGGTATTTATTATGATGGAATATAGGCTGAACTGGATGGACAAATGTCTTTTTTCGGCCTTACTAACTATGTTACTATGTTACTATGTAGAGTTTATGTTTATTTTGCTTCTTGTAGGTTTTGTATCCTTCTTTAACAGTCTAGTCATCCACTGGCATAATGGTGAATTTTCTGAACACATGCAAAGACTAAAGACACTCGTCTGAAGCGCGTTTGCTTGTATTTCTAGTTTGTTCGATGGGTTTTTTTAACTTTATTTTTTTATAACAAAATCATGGCTTTTCTGGGAAATCTGATGCTGGACACCTCCCAGAGTTATTACAAGGTTGTCTTGTTAGTATCACTAAACTTCTAGAACTGTTTTACTGTTTTCATTACAGGGATATGACTAGTCTTTACATGTAGTCCAAGTAGAAATAGGTAGCAGCCGACAGCACTTCAATGCAGGGGTGCACGTTCCAGTCCAATGGCCCAATTGGAAAAAAAGCACAGTCCAGTATAAAAAAGGAACAGCATCCCATCCAGGTGATGAAAGATTAAAAGAGCATTATTCTGCCATGATGCAATGTTTTGACCATTATATTTATTTATCAAGCAATGATAAAGACCTATAATGGTCGAAACGTTGCATCATGGCAGAATAAAGCTCTTTTAATCTTTCATCAACTGGATGGGATGCTGTTCCTTTCTTGTACTAGTCATTACATATGTGAAAGCTGCCCGTGTTACATCTATTAGACATATATTCCAAAGAGTTGAAGTTCATGCTGTCTGATGAGAACAAGGCATTTCAGCAGGAAGGTATTCCAATTAAACAATTCATTTACGGTAATTGTGAATTTGGGACACTCCACCCACTAAACAAGACGTGTTTTAATCTTTGGCACTGAAAACACTTTGCATTCCAGAGTAACAGTAAGACGGAGAGTAGCTTGAGGCTGGTAACATACCAGTATTTTTGACAGCACTGTCCATGCAAAGGTCATGCAAGGGAACAAAAAGGTGTAATCATTTTATTTTTGGGAAGGGCATGTAAATTCCAACAAAATTCATGTTTTGCAGGCAACTGTGCTAATTATTCCCTTCAAGCCATTCAGAAAAAAACAAAAACTAATGGCAGTATTAGTACTTCACCAGAAAAAAAGAATCTTGCCTTACAGGCTTTGTATAGCTGGTGGCTGAATGTATGGAATGCATATAGTCAGATACTGTGAATTCTATGGTACAGCTGTTCCAGAGGAAAAAAAAAAAGAATAAAAAAATGATACATAGCTATGTCATTCATTTACAAATGAGTTCAGGAATAGTTGCAGAGTTGTCATTAATTATCTACTGTATGTATCTCTAGTGGAGAAAAATCTCTGAAGTCTTGAAATAGTTGATCCTGCCATCTTTTTTTTTTGTTTGTTTTTAAAGCGTTAAATCTGAAATGTCCAACTGGCATGAACTAACATGAATGTTAACTGGCAAATGTGTCCACCTGTATGGAGAAGTGTAGTGTGGACGGATCCTCACCTATATATCAAATACACCTGGGAACTGGGAGAGGAATTTCAATAAGGCCATAGCCCAAGGTGCCTGGAGTCGTTGGACAGGGCCTTACCATGAGGTTAACCCATGCCCTTGGAATGGATATGGAATTATCCCATTAAGTTTCAGGTGGTACATTAAAAGCAGATGTTATTTGCATGCTTTTCATTTACCAGGTGTGTCGTTCTAGCAACAAATTATATTATTCTAAGACAGCACCCATAAATTAGCCGTCTCCGAGTTCTCCGTACCATGCACCTACCTGATAGGACTTACCATCTATCCCTCATTTAGAGATTCCTTTAGAAAGTGGCACGATTACAGCTGTGAGGAACGCCGATTCTTTAATTGGCACTTACGCATTTGGCATTCAAAGCAATGAGAATGAAGCACTAGAACTTGACTCGTGAACCATTTAGAAAAGGTCAATTCTAAGCAGTCAGTGAAATAGACAGGTATAGGACTTTCCATAGTTAGTAACATGTAATATCCTTATTAGGACACTAAACACCAATACTCAAGGAAGGATTGAATTCCCACCATTGTAAAAAGATTTTTAATTTTACTTTTTCATTATACTCAAAGTATGATGCAAGTTCTGACAGTTTCAAGGTATGAAAAGGGCATCACACAGAGCTTTTGTTCCCTTGAAACAACTGACAACCTTATAGAAAACAAACAAATCCCATGTTAGTCAATGGGGTCCGACTAATGTGTGTGTCCAACACGGGTCAGATCGGTTTCTTTTAGGAGTTCTATTTTTTTTTCCTAAAATGGAACACAAAAATAAAACGCTAAACACCAGTGTGAATCTAGCCTAAAACTCCTTGCTATATTATAAGTGTCTGCATAGCAAGCTGAAGGGCACTCTGTGCTACCACGCAGCCTCCTGCACACAGCTCGGAGGCCTTATTGCATGCATATGCAGGTATACACTGGGCGGTTACCATACCAACCCCTGAACAACACTGCATAAAATTCGCCATGACCATCAACATTTGTAGCCCACTGTGACAATTCTGAGATGCAGAGCTCTGCAATGTGCCTGTCTGGAGAGAGAAATCATAGTGAGCACACCTACAGCTATGGGAGAGTTACATCTGTCCAAATCCCTGGGAAAAATCTGCTAACGACTAACTTTTTAGTAAAAGAATGCAATTCCCAAAAGTACACAAATAAACATAATGAAATTAAGGGCAATGTTCTAAGAGCAAAAGTTACTAATCAAATAATCTGTATTTAGTGACATTTTAAAAGGTTAAGAACACAATATGCTTATTACTCATCCATTTATTTGAAGCAATGGTAAAATATTGACCTTTATAAAGTCACAATTTCAAACAGCAGGGTTGTCACCAGGAGTTGGGCGGATTGACTGGCTGGACTCCAGTCCATCGGCCAGATCAGTAGTCTCTGGTCTCAGACTGGAAAGCTCACAAATCTCTTACCTTGCAGGATCCCCGATGCAGCTTTTGATTAGCCGGGGTGGCGTGATGTCATCTATGAATTACACTATAATGATGAATCTGCATCAGACCAGATAACTAAAAGCCGAGACGGGGATCCCGGAAAATACGAGATTCACAAGCCCCCCATGCTGCGGCAACAGACCACTGACCGGGCTGATAGATAAGAATCATACGAATCAATCTGCCCATTTTCAATGCTAATCATCTAGAAATTCCTGGACAGTCTGTAAAATTAGCCACTTTTTTCCCTGTCTGTAAAATATGTGATGTACCTGTGATTTTTATGAGGAGGTTGTACAGATTATTAAGATTGTTATTATCATTATTTTACAGTGAATGCTGACATGTTCTATGGGCTGTAGACATATCACATAAAATCTCAAAGAATTATCGTTTTCTAATGTTTTCCAGAAAAATAAAAATAAAAGTCAAATTGGCAACTAAGCCAGGATGCAGACAAAAGAGATGATGGTGGAGGGCAAATGGGTGAAGGGTTTCTGTCCCACCAGAGATATAAAGGGAGGAAATCCCTTTGTGACATAGATCAGTTAGGGTGGGGGATTGTTGGATTTAGGATTTGGGACCCCCTTAGGGAGAAGATTGGGAACTCAGCATTCATTTATACAAAGAAAAAAAAAAGGATTGGATTAACAATGTACCATAATTAAGATTTCTTCAAATAGGCAGCCATTGTCACTGCCACCCACCGGAAGAAGGTATGTGATGATGTTAACAGAAATGACAAAGAAAATCCACAAGGGAGCTAACTCGCAGGCACTGATTATTTGCTTGAAAGACATTGGTAAAAAATAATAATCTTTGTTTTGACAGCTGTCCGGGTAAAATGCTGAGTCTCCTATAATACACAGATTAGATAAAGCGTCTTCAATGCTGGGGAATCATTAGCCATCTCAAGTATGTGGGACAGTATGCCAAATTCAGAAAGAGAATTATAGGTGTTGTTTTAATGCGGAGATTTGAGAGAGGACAATGGCATTCCTCTGCCATCACATTCCATATTACAATAATATGATTTTCTTCAAAGACAAGTGACAAAATCTGACCATAAACGAGTACTGGCCACTGAACGTTATACTGCCTAAATCTACATTCTGCATTCTTCATAAAACTACATTAAAGTCACATACAGTGCCTTGCAAAAGTATTCAGCTCCCTGGAACTTTTCAACCTTTTCCCACATATCATGCTTCAAACATAAAGATCCCAAATCTAATTTTTTGGTGAAGAATCAACAACAAGTGGAACACAATTGTGAAGTTGAACAAAATTTATTGGTCATTTTAAATTTTTGTGGAAATTCAAAAACTGAAAAGTGGGGCGTGCAATATTATTCGGCCCCTTTAACGTAATACTTTGTTGCACCACACACCATCTTTTGCTGCAATTACAGCTGCAAGTCGCTTGGGATATGTCTCTATCAGTTTTGTACAACGAGAGACTGAAATTCTTGCCCATTCTTCCTTGGCAAACAGTTCGAGGTCAGTGAGGTTTGATGGAGATCGTTTGTGAACAGCAGTTTTGAGCTCTTTCCACGGATTCTCGATTGGATTAAGGTCTGGACTTTGACTTGGCCATTCTAAAACCTGGATACGTTTATTTGTGAACCATTCCATTGTAGATTTTGCTTCATGTTTGGGATCATTGTCTTGTTGGAAGACAAATCTCCATCCCAGTCTCAGGTCTTTTGCAGACTCCAACAGGTTTTCTTCAAGAATTGTCCTGTACTTGGCTCCATCCATCTTCCCATCAATTTTAACCATCTTTACTGTCACTGCTGAAGAAAAGCAGGCCCAAACCAATATGCTGCCACCACCATGTTTGACAGTGGGGATGGTGTGTTTAGTGTGATGAGCTGTGTTGCCTTTATGCCAAACATATCGCTTGACATTGTTGCAAAAAAGTTCGATTTTGGTTTCATCTGACCAGAGGACCTTCTTCCACATGTTTGGTGTGTCTCCCAGGTGGCTTGTTGCAAACTTTCAATGACACTTTTTATGGATATCTTTGAGAAATTGCTTTCTTCTTGCCACTCTTCCATAAAGGCCAGATTTGTGCAGTATACGACTGATTGTTGTCCTACGGACAGACTATCCCACCTCAGCTGTAGATCTCTGCAGTTCATCCAGAGTGATCATGGGCCTCTTGGCTGCATCTCTGATCAGTCTACTCCTTGCTTGAGATGAAAGTTTAGAGGGCTGGCCAGGTCTTGGTAGTGGTATGATACTCCTTCCATTTCAATATGATCACTTGCACAATGCTCCTTGGGATGTTTAAAGTTTTGGAAATCATTTTGTATCCAAATCCGCCTTTAAACTTCTCCAGAACAGTATCACAGACCTGCCTGTTGTGTTCCTTGGTCTTCATGATGCTCTCTGTGCTTCAAACAGAATCCTGAGGCTATCACAGAGCAGGTGCATTTATACGGAGACTTGATTACACACAAGTGGATTATATTTATCATCATTAGGCATTTAAGACAAAATTGGATCATTCAGAGATCCACAATGAACTTCTGGAGTGAATTTGCTGCACTGAAAGTAAAGGGGCTGAATAATATTGCACGTCCCACTTTTTAGTTTTTGAATTTCCACAAAAATTTTAAATAACCAATAAATTTCGTTCAACTTCACATTTGTGTTCCACTTGTTGTTGATACTTCACCAAAAAATTAGATTTGGTATCTTTATGTTTGAAGCATGATATGTGGAAAAAGGTTGAAAAGTTCCAGGGAGCCGAATACTTTCACAAGGCACTGTATTTCCGAATATATAGCAAAATGCACACTCAAGTCAATAGCAACATTATTATTACATCTGCTCTATAGAGGAAACAAATTAAATATGGCATTTATTTAGGCCTAGAATCATGACTGACAATAATTTGCTACAGAGCAATGCTTAAGCATGGATGTCACCAGATTTCACAATATAAACTGCATAGGTTATTTAAAAAATCTTAGACCTGATAATGATGCTGTAGTTACCGTATTTTCTGGTGTATAAGACGACTGGGCGTATAAGACGACCCCCAACTTTTCCATATAAAATATGGAATTTGGGATATGCCCGCCGTATAAGACGGGGATCATCTTATACACCCAGTCATCTTATACGGCGTGTGGTTCCCAGGGTCTGGAGGAGAGGAAACTCTCCTTCAGGCCCTGGGATCCATATTCATGTAAAAAATAAAGAATAAAAATAAAAAACATGGATATACTCACCCTCGGACGGCCCCTGGCTCACAGCGCTGCTAGCATCTCCCTCCAGTTCCTTAGGAATGCAGTGAGTGAAGGACCTTCAGTGACGTCGCGGTCACATGAGCGGTCAGGTGACCACTCACCTGACCGCTCATGTGACCGCGACGTCATCGAAGGTCCTTCACTCACCGCATTCTAAGGAACAGAGGGAGACGCTAGCAGCGCTGTGAGCCAGGGGCCGTCCGAGGGTGAGTATATCCATGTTTTTAATTTTTATTCTTTATTTTTTACTTGAATATGGATCCCAGGGCTTGAAGGAGAGTCTCCTCTCCTCCAGACCCTGGGAACCACACGCCGACATGCAGGATCGCTCCTCCTGCACACGCCGTACCCGGCGTATAAGACGACCCCCGACTTTTGGGACAATTTTTAGGGGTCAAAAAGTCGTCTTATACGCCGGGAAATACGGTACATCGAAAATCCATGTCAGAATAGCAATACAATCCTTTTCGAATTTTTAAAGCCAGTCTCTACCCATCAACCCTGATTGACAGCTCCTCAGTGTCCCTCTACCCTGCTGCTGCTGCTGAAATCTTACATTGCTCAGCACAAGCTGCAGCTATCAGTCGAGCTGGGTGGACAAATATTAAATACACCTGGACTTACAGTATGTATTCTCTCACTTTATAGCTGGACTTATAAAATGTTAATTTTTATATTGGAATTATACAGCCATTATGAGAACGATTTATAAAGTAAGTACACCTCAACAAATTTATATAATTTATACAATGTGATTTTCTGAATTTCACTTTTGATATTCTATCTATCAATGCTAACATTAACCTACCCTTAAAATTATAGACTGTTCATGTCTTTGTCAGTGGGCAAACTTACAAAATCAGCAAGGGATCAAATACTGATTTCCTTCACTGTACGTGTTCAATGACACTGGATGAAGAACACACAATCTTTTAGGGAACATCTTTTCAAACAAAATAATGGTTTTGTGTGAAAGATCTTCCATTAAAGATAGGCTTTGAAAATGAACTGTTTGTTCAAAATACATTGCCAAGTGGGATTTTTTTTTAATTACCGTAGTTGGAATAAAATCAAGAGCAAGATTTTTTCAACTTCGCTAAGTGACATGTTAGCATTTTCTCGATTTGAATATTGGATTGGTGTCACATTGCTGTACACTCAAGAAAGAAGTTCTGTATAAATTATGAGATGACAATTTTAAGGAAAGATGTTTTGTCCTGTAGGACCAAACGTTCCAACAAACTTTTTCCTGACGGTCCCATTCATCAGAACATGCAGAAAAACATGTAGTTACTGCCAAAACAACCCCATTCATGTGAATGGAACTAATTTTAATTTGCAATATTTTCTTGAAGAAGTCTGCCAGACTGCCACCTGTAAGTCTGCCCTAAGAGAGAGTCCTGATACAATCAAGAGGGCTTTAGTTATATTAAAGGGTTTATCCAACAAAAGACATTTATCACCCATCCACAAGATAGATGATAAAATGTAAGATTCTTGGGGTACCTACCCTTGGGAAACCCATCAATAACTATGGGGTGTGGGGGTGTCTCAAACACATAGTTCCTCATCACTCCATAACTCAAGTGAGGCGTTTGATTAGAGCAGTGGTCACTCGTTTGCCTTTCCACTCCATTCACTGTCTATGGATGTGGACATCAAGTCAACATGATGCATGTCGGTAGTTACCCTGTCATTTAGGACGGAGCAATATTTTAGGAACCTCATTGTACATAATTATTTTTGGAACTAAACCTGCATTCTCTTGTCCACTGTATTTTAGTAACCAACAATGAGGACTATTTTTAGCCCATTAAAGGCTTAACATAGTGGAGATCTAGGTATGAGTAAGAAGGCAAACATACAACTGAATAACGTTATTTCACTGAGAAAAGAGACCCTCCATGTTTCAACTTAGATCCTCAACATTACAGACCTCTCACCGAGTTGATACATTCCAGATGTACAGTTCAGTCTGTTTCCATTTCTGGATTTGTAACTCCTAATGAATGACAAGTAAGTCATTTTACTGAGCCCTACAGGCCAGTAAAACAAATAAATCATAACCAAAGTAAAAAAAAAGTAATAAAAACTAATTTGAATACATTTGATATATAAGTATTAAACTGAGGGTGAAACGGTTGTGTCATGAGGATAACTCCCCTGATCACAATCGGCTGATCACAGACAGTATGGCGCCTGGATCCAACTAGAATGTCCTGCAATAATGCGCCTCATTTATATTGATACTAGATGGTGGCCCGATTCTAACGCATCGGGTATTCTAGAATATGCATGTCCTCGTAGTATATTGCACAGCCACGTAGTATATTGCACAGCCCACGTAGTATATTGCCCAACCACATAGTATATTGCCCAGTCACGTAGTATATTGTCCAGTCACGTAGTATATTGCCCAGTCACGTAGAATATTGCCCAGTCACGTAGTATATTGCCCAGTCACGTAGTATATTGCCCAGTCACGTAGTATATTGCCCAACCACGTAGTATATTGCCCAGACACGTAGTATATTGCCCAGCCACGTAGTATATTGCCCAGTCACGTAGTATATTGCCCAGCCACGTAGTATATTGCCCAGCCACATAGTATATTGCCCAGTCACGTAATATATTGCCCAGCGATGGAGTATACAGCACAGAGCCACGTAGTATATCGCCCAGCCACATAGTATATTGCCCAGTCACGTAGTATATTGCCCAGCCACGTAGTATATTGCCCAGCCACGTAGTATATTGCCCAGCCACATAGTATATTGCCCAGCGACGGAGTATACTGCACAGAGCCACGTAGTATATTGCCCAGCCACGTAGTATATTGCCCAGCCACGTAGTATATTGCCCAGCCACATAGTATATTGCCCAGCGACGGAGTATACTGCACAGAGCCACGTAGTATATTGCCCAGCCACATAGTATATTGCCCAGCCACGTAGTATATTGCCCAGCCACGTTTTATATTGCACAGCGACGGAGTATACAGCACAGAGCCACGTAGTATACAGACTTAAAATAAAAAATAAACATATACTCACCCTCCGAAAGGCTGCTGAAGTCCTGGCCCTGTGTGCGGTGCACACGGCAGCTGCCGGTCCCAGGGTTGGTATGGGCACAGGATCTGTGATGACGTCGCGGTCACATGACCATGACGTCATGGCAGGTCCTTCTCGCATGACCTGTGATGACTTCGCAGTCACATGACTGTGACGTCATGGCAGGTCCTTCTCGCATACCATCCTTGCCACCGGAACCTGCCGCTTGCATGGAGCGGTCACCGGAGCGTCGCGAGGAGCGGGAAAGGCGGCGGAAGGTGAGTATATAATGATTTTTTATTTTTTTAATTATTTTTAACATTAGATCTTTTGACTATTGATGCTGCATACGCATCGTCAAGAGTAAAAAGTTGGTCACACAGGGTTAATAGCTGCGTTAATGGAGTGTGTTACACCGCGGTCCATTAACGCTGGCATTAACCCTGTGTGAGGGCTGACTGGAGGGGAGTAGGGAGCGGGCACTGACTGCGGGGAGTAAGGAGCGGCCATTTTTCCGCCGGACTGTGCCGGTCGCTGATTGGTCGTGGCTGTTTTGCCGCGACCAATCAGCGACTTGAATTTCCATGACAGACAGAGGCCGCGACCAATGAATATCCATGACAGACAGACAGACAGACAGACGGAAGTGACCCTTAGACAATTATATAGTAGATTATTTTGGGGTGGATACAATGTTTTGATCATTTCCTATCGCATTTTCTTGCAGTGTTGCAGAGTCTAGAAAAATAAAATCCAGTATTTAGATTTTTTTTCTCCCAATACAGTTTACTGATCAGTTTAATTAATTTTATATTTTGATAGATTAGACTTTTCCGAATGTGGAGATATCACACAAGAATTTTTATTATTTTTTTTAAATTTGGGGTTAAGATTTGACAATTTTAAATTTTTATATTTTTTCCACATTTATTACATTTTTTAACTGTATTTTGCAGTCCCATTCAGGAATTTAAACTTGTGATCATCTGGTCGCTTGTAGTATGCACAGTAATGCTACAGTATTGCTGTATATACAGTCATGGCCAAAAGTATTCACACCCCTGCAATTCTGTCAGATTATACTCAGCTTCTTCCTGAAAATGATTGCAAACACAAATTCTTTGGTATTATTACCTTCATTTAATTTGTCTTAAATGAAAAAACACAAAAGAAAATGAAGCAAAAAGCAAAACATTGATCATTTCACACAAAACTCCAAAAATGGGCCAGACAAAAGTATTGGCACCCTCAGACTAATACTTGGTTGCACAACCTCTAGCCATAATAACTGCGACCAACCACTTCCAGTAACCATCAATGAGTTTCCTACAATGCTCTGCTGGAATTTTAGACCATTCTTCTTTAGCAAACTGCTCCAGGTCCCTGATATTTGAAGGGTGCCTTCTCCAAACTGCTATTTTTAGATCTCTCCACAGGTGTTCTATGGGATTCAGGTCTGGACTCATTGCTGGCCACCTTAGAAGTCTCCAGTGCTTTCTCTCAAACCATTTTCTAGTGTTTTTTGAAGTGTGTTTTGGGTCATTGTCCTGCTGGAAGACCCATGACCTCTGAGGGAGAAACAACTTTCTCACACTGGGCCCTTCATTATACAGCAAAATTTGTTGGTAGTCTTCAGACTTCATAAAGCCATGCACACGGTCAAGCAGTCCAGTGCCAGAAGCAGCAAAGCAACCCCAAAACATCAGGGAACCTCCGCCATGTTTGACTGTAGAGACCGTGTTCTTTTCTTTGAATGCCTTTTTTTCTCCTGTAAACTCAATGTTGATGCCTTTGTCCAAAAAGCTCTACTTTTGTCTCATCTGACCAGAGAACATTCTTCCAAAACGTTTTAGACTTTTTCAGGTAAGTTTTGGCAAACTCCAGCCTGGCTTTTTTATGTCTCGGGATAAGATTGAGTTTACAGGATAAAAAAAAGAGGCAATCAAAGAAAAGAACACGGTCCGTACAGTCAAACATGGCGGAGGTTCCCTGATGTTTTGGGGTTGCTTTGCTGCCTCTGGCACTGGACTGCTTGACCGTGTGCATGGCATATGAAGTCTGAAGACTGCCAACAAATTTTGCTACATAATGTAGGGCCCAGTGTGAGAAAGTTGTTTCTCCCTCAGAGGTCATGGGTCTTCCAGCAGGACAATGACCCAAAACACACATCAAAAAACACTAGAAAATGGTTTGAGAGAAAGCACTGGAGACTTCTAAGGTGGCCAGCAATGAGTCCAGACCTGAATCCCATAGAACACCTGTGGAGAGATCTAAAAATAGCAGTTTGGAGAAGGCACTCTTCAAATATCAGGGACCTGGAGCAGTTTGCCAAAGAAGAATGGTCTAAAATTCCAGCAGAGCATTGTAGGAAACTCATTGATGGTTACTGGAAGCGGTTGGTCGCAGTTATTTTGGCTAAAGGTTGTGCAACCAAGTATTAGTCTGAGGGTGCCAATACTTTTGTCTGGCCCATTTTTGGAGTTTTGTGTGAAATGATCAATGTTTTGCTTTTTGCTTCATTTTCTTTTGTGTTTTTTCATTTAAGACAAATTAAATGAAGATAATAATACCAAATAATTTGTGTTTGCAATCTTTTTCAGGAAGAATCTGATTATTATCTGACAGAATTGCAGGGGTGTTAATACTTTTGGCCATGACTGTAGCACAAATCACAGTCTCCTATGAAAAACAGGCATGGGCTGAACAGCAGATCCCTGATGACATGGCAACCCACCAGATCTTGGGTGGCATGCAATAAATGCTGTTGGGTGCATAGAATGAAGCCCCCCAATATCGCTATCGGAGATTGATAGCGGCATTTCACAGGCTAGCAGCTGCGGGCAGAGCTCCACTCCATGTGCGGCTATTAGGGGCACATGATGGCTGAATAACACAGCCATCACTTGTTGGGAAAGACACGTACTATGTTCCAGACCACATATCACGTGTGATGATACATGTGACTTCAAGCTTTGCTTATGAAACCTTGAATGTGCAAAGATCTCTACTGCTCAGCCCTTCTATAGGCACTGGCTTCATGGCTGGGCGGCACCTGCGAAGAATGAAGTTGAAGATGGCGCCCATAGAAGGGAAGAATACTGCGCAGAAGTGAGGACAGTGGTGATCTGCGCAAGCCCAGCCTGAGCTCTCATGAACAGAGCCCAATGTCACATATGTACTGAAGGAACAACTTACATTCAGGAGTGATGCTAATCATTAAAATAAGCTCAGGAGGCAAACTCTCGGGAAGATCTCTGTGCCGCCTAGAGATATTAACACTTCATTTACATGTAAGAAAAAAAATGGATTTCTCTGCAATATATCATCGGATCACAGATATCCAGGTATCAGTTTATTCAACTTTAAATGACCTGCATGCCTGCATTAACGGGCTTGGATCCTTGATCCTATTGGTAGTTTCCCTTTAAGGGATGCAAAAAAAAATGCAAAAAAATGCCTAGAGTGACACAAATGAGTATCTGGATCTACTGGGTGGATAGCATAAACCAACAATATTTAATATTAAAATAAATAAAGGAAAGGGAAAAAAAGTACAGCTACTTTGATTAAAGGGAACCTGTCACCCCGTTTTTTGAGATTGAGCTATAAATACTGTTAAATAGGGCCTGCGCTGTGTGTTCCTATAGTGTATGTAGTGTACCCCGATTCCCCATGTATGCTGAGAAATAACTTACCAAAGTCGCCGTTTTCGCCTGTCAATCAGGCTGGTCAGGTCGGGAGGGCGTGGTGACATCGGTGGTTCTTCCTCAGCTTTACGTTGGTGGCGTAGTGGTGTAGTGGTGAAGACACAGCGCGCGATCTGCGCTGTAATCCCTTGCATCGGTGGGGGCGGCCATCTTCCTGGGGCCGCGCGTGCGCAGATCGAGTGCTCTGCTGCACGGGGCTTCAGGAAAATGGCCGCGGGATGCCGCGCGTGCGCATTAGAGATCGCGGCGGCCATTTTCCCAAAGCCGAGATGCAAACTCGGCTTTGGGAAAATGGCCGCCGCGATCTCTAATGCGCACGCGCGGCATCCCGCGGCCATTTTCCTGAAGCCCCGTGCAGCAGAGCACTCGATCTGCGCACGCGCGGCCCCAGGAAGATGGCCGCCCCCACCGATGCAAGGGATTACAGCGCAGATCGCGCGCTGTGTCTTCACCACTACACCACTACGCCACCAACGTAAAGCTGAGGAAGAACCACCGATGTCACCACGCCCTCCCGACCTGACCAGCCTGATTGACAGGCGAAAACGGCGACTTTGGTAAGTTATTTCTCAGCATACATAGGGAATCGGGGTACACTACATACACTATAGGAACACACAGCGCAGGCCCTATTTAACAGTATTTATAGCTCAATCTCAAAAAACGGGGTGACAGGTTCCCTTTAAATGGTTTGTATCAGAATTCTACCAGATGAGGGATAAAATACTAAACAATGGTGGCCCCAATGATGGGACCCGTGCCGATCTTGACAATAAAGAGTATGTGCACACAGTGTGGATTTGCCTGCGGATCCGCCGCTGCGGACTCGCAGCAGGTTTCCATCAGGTTTACAGTACCATGTGAACCTATGGAAAACCAAATCCGTTGTGCCCATGGTGCAGAAAATACCGCGCAGAAATGCTGCGTTGTATTTTCAGCAGCATGGCAATTCTTTGTGCGGATTCTGCAGCGTTTTACACCTGCTCCTCAATAGGAATCTGCAGGTGTAAAACTGCAGGTGAAATCAGCACAAAAAACACAGGAAACCCGTGGTAAATCCGCGTTTTACCTGCGGATTTACCATGGTGCGTTTTACCTGCAGATTTTTCAAAAACGGTGCGGAAAAATCAGCACACGAATCCGCAAAGTGGGCACATAGCTTAAGGCTCTGGATTCCTCTATTTGACTCCAGTGAGGACTGTGCGTGCCACTGCTCAATCTATTGTCTAAGGGACTGCCAGAGATTGCCATGCTCATCCATCACGCCAATCAAAATAGGCATCATTTTCTGTGAATGACTTGTTAATCTATATGAAAAATATCCAAGAGAATATAAGGAGTATAATGACCACTTTTTCATTCTAGACTGTAATATTAAGGGGGATAAAAGTATTTAGACGGACATAGCATATTTCCGGAATAAATATTTGGTGCAACAAAAAAATTGGGACCCTAAAAATACTAAAATATAAATTAGATGCAAACATACATTTGGGACAAACATGGTGTGAGAAAAGGCTAGTAGATGTGAATATCAAAACTACAAATGATCAGTTAAAAATATATTTATCTCAATTCTGTACACCAAAAGATTTCACAATCTAGAGCTGAAATTATCTCACAATTTAGGTAGACAAACTTTAATTATCTTGGAGCGTAATCTTTGTGCTTAGATTACACAGCTCAGTGAAATGTAATACACTACCAATGATGAGCACGCAGGACCAGACAATACATCAGAATATGTTTTCCCAACAATCTATTAAATGCTTCTCCGGATGTGATGCGGACTGTCTTACAATACTGATTTTTATCAGCTAGAAAAATACATGCTACATTGATAGACTTAAATAAATAACTATCCGTGCCAAGGATGACAAAGTCTGATAGAGACTAGTTAATGCGATTTGTTCTCAGCTCAGCTGAAACAGACATGACCTTACTGGCTGGCACCAGGAAACAGGAGAACAAAAATCAACTTGAAAAAAAATATATATACGGTATATAATTACAATTTTTCTTTTTAAATTGCTTATGTGTTTAGGATTTCAGAAACTAAAACTATCTATATTTTTAATTTACCCAAAAGTGCGTTTTAGCAGTAAAAAGTTATTCTAGACATTCCCATCTTGAAATCACCATTAAGTCAAGAAAACAATTATAAATCAGAGCTCTCCAATTAAGAGTCCTGGATGTTAGCATACACACTGACACTCCTCCTGGATTAATATCCTGGAGAGGGCACAACTATCCCTGACTGCACATGCACAGAAGGACACTAATCAAGGAAAAGCGGGTGTGTTAAAAGCCACCATGTGTCCTCATACCACTAGCACCACCCAGGTGACTCCTTACAGCAATGAATGCCACTTAATAACTGGGTAATTTAAAAATGGGCATGGCTAGAAATATAGTTATAGGCTGTCTGGTCTTCTGGTGAAACTCTGCAGCCACTTTACTGTGACAGCTGGCTTCTGAATCCTTATGGTATGTGCACCGCACACTGTCAGGATTCTCGGGTGATGACAGTGATTGCTGGTGATTTGCATACATTAGGTCACGTGCTGATTAGACATGCTTGGCCTCGCTCAGTACATGTGAGCTGAGCGAAAATGAGCACATTTATGCAAATCGCATAAGGGGTATTTCCATCTCCAAGATACTTCCATCTGTCTTTCTGTCTCGCATGGATATTCTTTGGTCGCGGCCTCTGTCTGTCATGGAAATGCAAGTCGCTGATTGGTCTCGCCAACTGCCTGTCATGGCAGCCGCGACCAATCAGCGACGGCCACAGTCCAATTAGTCCCTCCCTACTCCCCTGCAGTCAGTGCCCGGCGCCCGTTCCATACTCCCCGCAGTCAGCGCCTGCTCCATACTCCCCTCCAGTCAGCCCTCACACAGGCTTAATGGCAGCATTAATGGACCGCGTTATGCCGCGGTGTAACGCACTCCATTAACGCCGCTATTAACCCTGTGTGACCAACTTTTTACTATTGATGATGCGTATGCAGCATCAATAGTAAAAAGATCTAATGTCACAAATAATAATAATAAAAAAATGTTATTCTCACCCTCCGACATGCGCGGTGTCCTCGGCAGTGCAAGCGGCAGGTCCGATGCCAAGGATGCTATGTGAGAAGGAATTTCCATGACGTCATGGTCATGTGACTGCGACGTCATCACAGGTCCTGCGCTCATACCAACCCTGGGACCGGAAGCTGCCCCGTGCACCGCACACAGGCGCCAGGACTACAAGGGGCCCCTCGGAAAGTGAGTATATGTTTATTTTATATTTTAAGTCTTTTTTAACCTGTTACATACGTGGCTGGGCAATATACTTCGTGGCTGGGCAATATACTACGTAACTGGCCAATATACTACATGTCTGTGCTGTATACTACGTCGCTGTGCAATATACGTAGCTGGGCAATATACTACGTGACTGGGCAGTATACTATGTGACTGGGTAATATACTACGTGGTTGGGCAATATACTACGTGACTGGCCAATATACTACGTGGCTGGGCAATATACTACGTAACAAGAAAAAATAGTGAAAAACCAGCTCACCTATAAGGTATATGTTGTGGGGAAGCCCGGATACCGTGCAGTCATCACGTAGAACGATAGAGCAAACAGAAAAAGAAATCCAGCTTCCAAAAATATCAAAATTTATTAAAGATAAAATCCAAAGTCCAAAAACATGGTTCACAGGAGAATGATTAGCAGCAGGCTACGCGTCCTGTGAACCATGTTTTTGGACTTTGGATTTTATCTTTAATAAATTTTGATATTTTTGGAAGCTGGATTTCTTTTTCTGTTTGCTTCAATATACTACGTGGCTGGGCAATATACTACGTAGCTGGGCAATATACTACGTAGCTGGGCAATATACTACGTGGCTGGCCAATATACTACGTGACTGGGCAATATACTACGTGGCTGGGCAATATACTACGTGGCTGGGCAATATAATACGTGGCTGGGCAATATACTACGTGGCTGGGCAATATACTACGTGGACATGCATATTCTCGAATACCCGATGCGTTAGAATCGGGCCACCATCTAGTTTTATCTATGCGAGATACAAAATGAAAGTGCTAAAATTTTGCTTTACCTTTTTTTTTTTCAGAATCTTTACAACCAATATAAGCATATAAACCCAAGAACCCAAGTATGTTGTCTCACTAGTCCTCCTCCAGAATTCCAATTAGTCCGTGAACATAAATTTAGGAAAAATCCCAGGCATCACTGATGTTTTTGGCAGTAGTGCATTGCTAAGCCTGACTACCTACGTCTATAATGTATGAACAAAAAACAACAACACATTTTTACACGTTTTTTGAAATGTCACTTGCTAGGATGAAAGAAGATGAACCATTATATTATTTCTTTTGGAAAACTTCATGGCTTGTTTAACAATTCTCTTAAAGTAACACTATGCACAGTGATCCAAATTTGTTTTATAATACAAATAAAAAAAGAAAAATATATAGAAGAAATCTCTACTTTTGTGGAGATCAGCCACGTCCTCCTCCTCCTCACTGCCCAGTGTATTGCCATAATACAACTTGCTTCAGCAGAAATCCCTTGCTCTGCTTTGTCTAGGAAAATATTACTAAACCGACATCCTTTTGTCTATGTGAGTCTGACTTCGGCTAGCCACCCGCTAAAGATGGAACTGGTCAGCTGGAAATGAACCTTTGGGTTTTCTGCTATTATTATTATTATTTATTTATAGACCTATTTCCATATATATGGTGGTTCTCCATCAATTTTTGGCATCCTCAACATTATTTCCTCCTATTTATTTTTTCTTCAGCTCAAATACTGTTTTATTTAAATTTTTTTACTTACAGCAAATTAACAGATACATTAATTCTTGACTTGTTTTCACTGCCCTCTAGTAGTTGTCAGAAGGGTCAGATACAGACAGCAGAGGGTCCTATAAGCAGCAGCAGTTTATGGAACCCTCGCTCTAAAATCTCGGAAGTGTAGTAATGGGCCTCCTTACCTCCTGGACTAGGTCCTACTTATGGAATGTCCACCCATGAACAGAAGTCCAATCACTAATTTTGCCATGTTCTGTTAGCTTTTTTTTTTTATACATAAATCGATCACTGTTAGTCTTTCAAGGCATCCTATACTTTATGTCAACTGGCCAGAAAGGTTGTAGATTTTATAAGCTATTTTCAGAGGTAGAGTGAGGACTTCTAATCCAAGAATAATAGACAGTGAGTGCACTCCTTCCAGGCCACACGAATAGGAATGTCATGTATTTAACGCTGGTTCCTAAAGCTTAACCATCGCTAATGGAATGCCTTATTTGGGAACATTTAGTTTGACCAGCTTGTGGATGATAATGAAGAAGCGAAGAATTTCAGGTTTTCAAAATATATCAACTACATGACTTATTCCAGGATTTAAACTTCTTATTGCAAAATTAAATTGCCCTGAGACACAACATGTCCATTCACTGACCACTGGCATAAGATACCTTCAAGATGGGACATATCAAGGTACTATCAGACTGTCCCATCATTGGATGTGTGGAGAAACCTGACATACTTAATTACACCAATCAAATGTCTACGACTGGATGGATTTTTGCTTTTTTTTTTATCCCAGGAATAAATTATGGGTCTGGCAATTGCTTATCTTCCTGCTCTATTAAAATAACTGCCAATTGGAGAAAGGTTTATTGTCAATGAGTTTCAAAGTCATTAGATTTCTTCATTAGGAAAAAAACACGAAGAAGTCAGATGACTTGGAAACGGATCCTGGTTCCCATCTTTTCCTACCAGCCTCCATGAATGGAAGTATTGCTGTTTGTAGCCCTCTTTACTTACTAGAGTGAACGCAGGTGGATGCAACCAGGTCTATTCAGTTGGAGTCGTAGAGTCAGTATCCATATTGGTGGAGTCGGTATAAAATGGACCTACTCAGACTCCTAAAATATATAAATTGGGTACAGTAGTACAATGCAGGATATGCTGTAAATGTCATAAGAATTTGCGAAAGTTATAAAATGTCCTATAAATGTCTGTTCTGTTCCTGAGCTACAGATCTCTGCTTTTAGCGGAGATGAATCAGTGCTGCATTTTCTGTACATGCTCAGTAGTGACCAGTGCTGTGGGGTCGTAGCTGAGATGAATCAGTGATGCACTTTATGAACATGCTCAGTAGTGATTAGGGCTGTGGGGTCGTAGATGAGATGAATCAGTGCTGCACTTTATGTACATGCTCAGTAGTGACCAGTTCTGTGGAGTCGTAGATGAGATGAATCAGTGCTGCACTTTATGTATATGCTCAGTAGTGAGGCAGTGCTGTGGAGTCGTAGCTGAGATGAATCAGTGCTGCACTTTATGTACATGCTCAGTAGTGACCAGTGCTGTGGAGTCGTAGATGAGATGAATCAGTGCTGCACTTTATGTATATGCTCAGTAGTGACCAGTGCTGTGGAGTCATAGTTGAGATGAATCTGTGCTGCACTTTATGTACATGTTCAGTAGTGAGGCAGTGCTGTGGAGTTGTAGCTGAGATGAATCTGTGCTGCACTTTATGTACATGCTCAGTAGTGATCAGTGCTGTGGAGTCGTAGCTGAGATGAATCTGTGCTGCACTTTATGTACATGCTCAGTAGTCATCAGTGCTGTGGAGTCGTAGCTGAGATGAATCTGTGCTGCACTTTATGTACATGCTCAGTAGTGATCAGTGCTGTGGAGTCATAGGTGAGATGAATCAGTGCTGCACTTTATGTATAGGCTCAGTAGTGAGGCAGTGGTGTGGAGTCGTAGATGAGATTAATCTGTGCTGCACTTTGTGTGTAGTGAGGCAGTGCTGTAGAGTCGGAAGTAAGTGAAATTGAGGAGTCAGAGTTGGACGTTTAGCTTACTGACTCCACAGTCCTGGTTGCATCACATCTGGTACCCTATTTAGTCATACATTTCGTTATAAAATTATTATATATTTGAGTGTTTTTTTAAATCAAAGTTTTCCATACACGAACCTTTACGCAAACATTTTATCTTGCCATATTTGAATATTTAAATAAAAATATTTAATATATGAAAATTATAATTTGACCACACCTGCATGCCGCAATAAAGTAACAATAAAGTAAAACTTTTACCATACATAAAGATGGTAATAACAAGGAAATAATGAATGTAGTAACAAAGTGCACACAAGAGAACAAGGACACATTATATACAAAAAGGTCAAATAGATCGCATTCAATATCACAGAAAAATAAATCGTGCACATATAACATTAATACCGGTATAAGCTTACCCTTAGTAGGTGAATAACCTGAGTAGGTGGACATTTTTCTTCCTTCCTGCACTGCATAAATAACACCTTGTTCTCTCTTGGAGGCTTCTACACTTAATTAGGTTCATGTGTTTGGAGAAATAATGTATTTGTGGGGGTGAGCGTGAGGTTCATCTCCAGATGCTTGTGAGATAATCCATAGAAGATTCATGTTTTGTCTAAAATGCTTATCTACTATAGGATTTCGTGCTTAAGGTCACGGTATTCCCATTCGTACAATTTTAAATTACCCATTTAGGGGTATTTAGAGCATAGCTCCGATATTTCTGACATGGAACATCCAAGTATGACCAGATCCAAACGAGTACAATTACCCTAATTGGCGATAGATATTTTTCTCTGATCAGTAACGCATTGTGCCACACAAAGGGAAACTTCAGGCAATACTCTCTGGAAAATGTGAAAATAAGCTATTATCCATAATACATATTATTACCTGGCCGTAGTAGTTCTGCTCTGTGTCAGATGGAGAAGAAAACGACTATCTGAAGTCTTTGTATGCAGTACCTGAGGAGGTGACATGAGAAACTCCAGACTAACCAATCTGAAAATTCAGAATTAGCCTAGATTAATTTGTTTTACCAGTCATGACCTCCACAAAACTGCGCTGTGCACTCCCCACCAGCACCTGCACATACCTAGATCTCAGCATCCATGGTTGGACACATATTTCTCTAATAATTATGCAACAAAAATCACATTCGCCTCTTAATTTGACAATGTTATATTTCCACTAACAGCCCACATTACATTTACCAGTTCACTCCTTACATGATCTGATATGTACCCAAAAAAATCAACAGACAAGAATCCCCTAAGCTGGTATCACTAAGGCTATGTGCACACACCGTCTATTTCTAGTTAAATCCACCGGAAAAGGCACTAACTAAACGCTCAAAAGAATGAATATGTGCATTTGTATGTAAAAACGACTTGCTGTTCATGTGTCCAGTCTTCAGGTTTTCAAAGACGGAAAGCGGTTAGCAGAAGTGGGCGGATCATTCTTTTGGCGCTTTCCTCTTTGGACATGTTTTACGGTTTATAATAGAATGGGAAACTCAAAAGATGCCCGAAAGACTCCCGGACATCTTTTTGAACATTTTGCCAGGATTGTTACTTGGGAAAACGGCCGTGGCTTATGGAGTTGAAAAAAAAAAAAACAATTGGAAAATACTAGTAAAATTACATCACAAAAAAATGCTTGAAAAACACAAAAAAAAGGCAAAAAAAACCCTCAGGAAATTTAAGAAAAAAAAGTAGACAAGAAAAGACTGTTTTCCTAAAGCATCTTCTGCTTGAAAAACTTGGGAGGGTTCACACACACCTGAAAAAGACGCCATGTGCACATACCCCAAGAGGGTTTTATGTATTTAATAATGCCTTGGATTAGCTACAGAAGAACAGTACTGTACAAACAACACCATGAGGCTCAGCTGGATAAAAGTCAAATCAGGTATACTTCAGCACATGGAAGGTGCCAAAGAACTGCGCTGGGCACGCTTCACAGGGAGTTTAACTATGGAATTTTAAATGCAGGCAACAATTCACACCTCACTTGATTGTCCTCACACAAGTAAATATCTCAGTGCCTAGTCTGGACCATGCTAACCATGCAAATGTGGCATTCAGCATCATTTCCATAAGCCTTTAGGTTACATGCCCAACACATCTTTTACATACTGGAGCATCTGCGTAATTTTTGAAGGAAAAGGACGTCAGTGTATAGTGTATCTTTTCCGAGATCTTTTCGGATGTCTTTTGCTGCGGCTCTCCAACCTTATTTTTAATGTTTTTTTTTTTGCCCTGTTTCCTCATTGCCTTTTTTGTTTGCACCAATTCATTATTCTATTTGCGGTTTTTTATGTCTATTTTATACATGATGGTCTTTTTGAGGGGGGGGGGGGGGGTTGGGAGGTATGTTCCACTTTGTAGGCAGAGTTTAGCAATTCTACATGTTTTTGCCGGATTTGCTCTAGTCACTCCGGTGTATTTTTGAGTTATACAATGATTAAGTTCTGTTCTGTGTCTGAAACGAGTGGGTTTCTGCTTTGTTGCAATATTTTTAATGTACCTGGAAGTTTTCAAGTTGTTCTAATAAACTAGTGAATTTTACATCCAGACGGCTGGATACCTTGGTTTGCTTTGCTGCATCTCAATCCAGGCTGGGACTTCTACTTTCTGTGCTGAGGATCTTCAAAGCCAATCTACATAAGCTGGTGAACCTTGCACTCTGTATGTTTGAGTACGCCAGTATTTTTGTGCAATGTCTGCACCACTTTGTGAAACATGCGACTTTTGGCACCAAAAGTGGCATAAACGGTTTCAGACAGAAAAAAATACTCTATTTTTTTTTTTGCGCCAAAGTTATGAATCGCATACATTATTTTGAAACTTTTTGAGCCAAAAAGTCAACTAATACCACAAGGCAAAAAAAAGCAAGAGTGACGTAAAAAAAAAATGCTAATTATAAATCGAGGCAGTTATATGCACATACCCTAAGATTATAGTGCACTGTCCTAAGTTACATTCTATGAGTCCTACAAAACCCACAAGAAACAAAATGAGCAAAAACCCTGCTGTAACTAAATAAGTAAAAAGCAAAAGTGCTTTTAAGGCTATGTGCACACGTTGCGGATTTACTGCGGATCCGCAGCATTCTTTTCTGTGCAGAAACGCTGCAGATCCGCAAAGTGATTTAAAAAAAATGCTGTGCTAATGGTGCGGAAAATTCCACATGGAAAACGCAGCGGATTGAAAGAAGGAGCATGTCACTTCTTTTGTGCGGATCTGCAGCGTTTCTGCACCCTTCCATTATAGAAATTCACAGGGGTAAAAAAACCGCATGAGATCCGCACAAAATCCGCAGCAAACCCGCAACAGAAAAAGCACAAAATCCGCATAAAAAAACGCATCAAATCTGCACCTGCGTTTTCTGCCAGGAGATGCAGATTTTGTGCAGAAAATTCTGCACCCAAATCTGCAACGTATGCACATAGCCTAACTAACACAGAGTTCTTAATAATACTGTTTTTTTAATCAAAAATAGCATAAAAGCCATCCCACCTCGACAAGGCGAGTCTGAACGGGACGGTCCTACGCTGTCTAACATTAAAAACCTTGCCATGAGTCAAAGTTGACCTCAGTGTGTGAATAAGGGCAGACAAAAGGACCGGGTCCCAACCAGTGGACACCAGTCTGGGGAAGCATGTATACTAACGGTATGTGCACACGTAGCAGATTTCCTGCAGAACTGCAGCTTTTTTTTCCGCGCAGAAACGCTGCAGATCTGCAAGTTGTTTACAGTACAATGTAAATCAATGGCAAAATAAAAATGCTGTGCTAATGGTGCAGAAAATTCTGCACAGAAAACGCAGCAGATTCAAAAAAGGACCATGTTTGTGCAGAACTGCTGCGTTTCTGCAGCCATTCCATAATAGAAATCTGCAGGGGTAAAAAAAGGAAGAAATCTGCACAAAAATCTGCAACGTGTGCACAGACCAAAAAAAGGTGCAGATTCTGACCTGTGTTTTCTGCCAAGAAATTCAGAATCTGCACAGAAAATTCCACAGTCAAATCTGCAACGTGTGCACATAGCCTACCAAGCTCAACTTTTGTGTTTATTCTATGAGTCCTGCCTGACAATTTCGGTGTAGTACATACTCCCGGCCAGTGGGCGTAGCTTTGCTCCCATACACTTGTATTGAGCCAGGCCACATCCTGTAGTCAGCCACGCCCACTAGCCAGTGTATGGAGAGCGAGGCGGCTCCTACTAGCCAGGAGTATGTATAGCCTGAGGCTACTTTCACACTTGCGTCGTTTGGCCTCCGTCGCAATGTGTCGTTTTGGGAAAAAAAACGCATCCTGCAAATGTGCCCGCAGGATGCATTTTTTTCCCATAGACTTGTATTGCCGACGGATCGCAACATATGGCCATACGTCGCGTCCGTTGTGCACTGGATGCGTCGTATTTGGCGGACCGTCGTCAAGAAAAAACGTTCAAGGGAACGTTTTTTTGTACGTCAGGTCCTGCATTTCCTACCGCGCATGTGCAACCGGAACTCTGCCCCCTCCTCCCCGGGACTTTAGAATGGGCAGCAGTGAAAAACTGCATCCGCTGCCCACGATGTGCCGAATTTTCACAACGTCCGTCGGTACGTTGCGCCGACGCTTAGCGACGGCCCCGTACCAACGAAAGTGTGAAAGAAGCCTTATACGTACCCTCCGGTACCAGGTTTGTAACCAGCAAATCCTTAGTCGCGTGGTTCAGGAAGGACCAAAGTAGTGCCGGAAACGGCAGAAGACGGTGACATAAGTATTTGATTGCACACACGGACCATACATTAATGATAATGAATGGACAGTGAAATAAAAAGAAATGCTGTACTGCTAGATTAAAACTGGCCAAACGTGTTCAATTAAACTGGGTGAAGGACGAACAATCTTTCTAGGAAGCTTCTTTTAAATACTGATCATTCCTAAATGAAAAACTGCAAGATTAAGAATTTCAAACACAGCTAACAATGCTCCAGACTGTGGTGGTGTGCCATTGTTTTGCTAAAATTATGGTTTATGTGTCAGTATTCTTTTGCTGTACGATGGTCCAAATCAAAATACAGAGCTGTGTCCTCACCTATTGAAGTGCATGGATCCACAAAACATGGCCATGTGAGTTGCATCCATGTGCCTTCTGTTATTCACTGTCTGCTTGCTAGTAGAAGCTTGGGAAACCTTTATTTGTTTTGTGGCATACAAGAAAAATAGATGACACCGGATGGAAAAAATACATGTTCTAGCATGCTGATGAAAAAAAAAGAAAAGCAAACAGCATAAGGGTATTTGCACACAATGTCTTTTTCGGGTGGATTTCAGTTGGGATCCACCTGATAAAAACAAACAAAAAAAAAAAAAACAGTGCACAGCAATGTCAAAACAACAATGCTGTGCAAATGTGCTAGACCGGGGTCTCAAACTACATTCCTCGAGGGCCTCAGACCATGCGTGTTTTCAAGATCTCCTTCGCATTGCCCAAGGTGCCAGAATCATTCTGTGCAGGTGATTAAATTATCACCTGTGCAATACAAGGAAATCCTGAAAACATGACCTGTTTGCAGCCCTCGAGGAATGCAGTTTGAGACCTCTGTGCTAGACAGTCACTTCTTTGAACAGTTTCAGGATTCTTCATAAGTGCACACTCTATATACTTGAAAGTATTGAGTAAAAATACCTATAACAAGGGCAGCACAAAACTGTTGGCAAAGACGCTTCAGGAAAATGACTGCTGGCATTTTCCTAAAGTATTTTCCCCTTGATGAACTCATCAGTTCCGCTTTAAAGCTGCCACATGCATGTACCCTGAGGCTATGTGTACATGGAGACTTTTTGATGAGTTTTTTTTTAAGAGTTTTGAGATTTGCATGAGCATTTGTAGAGGTTCCCCTTTTGTTTGCTCCAAAAACTCCTTGAAAAACTCAGTGTACCCAGACTAATTCCTCAAATCCTTTCCTTTAAGGCCTCATTCACACATCATATTTAAATACATACATGAAAAATTATACAAATATTTATATGCATCTATACACTTTTTTACCTCGCGTACTAAGAAATGCGCAGCTACCTCTGATTTATTTCCCTAAAAGTTACTCGGTACTGACTGGTATCAGGTATTCACCTTATGTCAAGGCTCTAGCTTGTACCTGTGTATCTCACTCACATTCCCATGGAATTCCAGTCTTCCATCCTTCCCCTCCCCCTCCATTCTGCAAGATTATCTCTAGATACATTCCATGATGTCATAATTGCTAGAAATCCTATATCAGGATTGCTTCAAAGGAGCAGATAAAACACTTACAGGTTGTATCAGAATAATGAACAAGACATTTATTCCAGATCATAAAATCACCATAATGATCTGCTCAAAATAATGATTTTCTATAAAACAAAAAACTGCCTTATACAAAATACAAATGTGAAAAAAAACCAACAACCCACATTTACAAGGTTGAAACACTTTTTCAGCTCTAACTTACAATTTAAGGCAGGATTACTTCTTTATTTTCTTTCATGTTTAGTCTTACCTTTCTGGAAACAAAACATCTAGTACACTACACATCTGCAACCAACACTCCATAGCGAGCCCAGAACCAGGGTCTTTCCTTTGTGATGCTAGCAATCAGAAGTGCTATACTAGCTCCAGCTCTACCTCCCTGAGAGTGACACATCTACACCTCCACAGAAATGTATACATTTGGACAGGTCACACACTGGTGAAGGATCTGGTAGTATGCCACCTTTACCGATTCTGAAGTTTCCTAGCAAAAACCACCACTGAGCTGTTGAAACATTACCAGCAAGACTACATTCTCAACATGAGCTTTTGGTGAGTTTTTGATGTTGTGAATTTTGAGTACCCGCAAGAGAAGTTGATATGTTGTGGATTTGAAACACGAACCGCAGGTCAGTTTATGCTAACTTTAAAAAAATAGCACAGTGAGCATGAGATTTAGATAAATCCCATCCACTTTGCTGGAACTGTAAAGCGCTGCATTTTTTATGCAGTTATCAGGGGGCCCTTGAAGAAGTCAATGTGAAACGCGGATTTCCAGGAAAGTTCCCACGCTCGAGTTCATATGAGGACAACCAGCAGAGGGCGCATCACCGTGACTGAAGGTAACTACAGGTCATTGACCTACATTACCTTCATTCCCCGGGGTTTTACAGGCAGGAGCACAGCTGCATTATAGCAGAGCTCCTGCCTGTAAAATATTTGAACCCCTTCAGATGGATTTACATCGTGGGACGTTACAGATCAACGGAAGGTATGTATATTGTTGGTTTATTATTTTTCCTTTGTTACAGAGCGAGGGTCTTCAGGTGGATTGAGAGAGCAATAAAATATTAACCCCTTAGTGACCGAGCCAAATTTTTGAAATCTGACCAGTGTCACTTTATGTGGTAATAACTCTGCAACGCTTCAACAAATCCCAGTGATTTTGAGATTGTTTTTTCGTGACACATTATACTTTATGATAATGGTAAATTTTGTTCAACATTTTTTGTGTTTATTTATAAAAAAATATCAAAAATTTGAGAAAAATGTTAAAAAATTAGCAATTTTCTAAATTTGAATGATTATCCCTTTAATCCAGATAGTCATACAACAGCAAACCATTAATAAATAACATTTCCCACATGTCTGCTTTACATCAGCACCATTTGTAAAATGTTATTTTATTTTGTTAGCATTTTAGGAGGTTTAAAAATGTAGCAGCAATTTTTCATTTTTTCAAAGAAATTTACAAAATTTATTTTTTTAGGGACTTATCCATGTTTAAAGTGACTTTAGGGGTCCCATATATTGGGAAACCCACAAACGTGATACCATTTTAAAAACAGCACCCCTAAACATATTGAAAACTGCTGTCAGGTAGTTTATTAACCCTTCAGGTGCTTTACAGGAATTAATGCAAAGTGGTATGACAGAAATGAAAATGTGTATTTTTACCACCTAAATGTTGCTAACTTCTAAACAGATTACTACAGCCGTCAGACTCTAAGGCCACTATTTGGTCATGAATTACCATGGCAAACATCAGGACAACAAAATCATGATCTGAGGGCACCAATTGTGACAAAGAAGAAGCCCCCACACTCTGTTAACCATTTATAATGATGTAGTCACTATTGACAGCAGCATCTAAGGGGTTAAACAGATTTAGATGGTGCAAATACTGATCGTGGCTGGTACAGCAAGTTGTCAGCTATAGTGTACAACCGACAGATGCTGGATTGTCATCTGTATGGGGAGGCTATTCTCTTATATCTCAGGTCAGTTAAAAGACGTATTGGCGGTCATTAAGGGGTTAAAACAACCTGTGTGTTTATTTCATTAAAATACTTTTTAATAATGTGTGTGTGTTTTTTTTAACCATTTCATGCTATTGGATTAATAATGGAGAGGTGTCATAATTGACACCTCTCCATTATTAATCTGGCTTAATGTCACCTTACAATAGCAAGGTGACATTAACCCTTCATTACCCCATATCCCACCGCTACACGGGAATGGGAAGAGAGTGGCCAAGTGCCAGAATAGGCGCATCTTCCAGATGCGCCTTTTCTGGGGTGGCTGGAGGCAGATGTTTTTAGGCAGGGGGGGGGCCAATAACCATGGACCCTCTCCTGGCTATTAATATCTGCCCTCAGTCACTGGCTTTACTACTCTGACGGAGAAAATTGCGCGGGAGCCCACACCAATTTTTTCCGCCATTTAACCATTTATTATAATAGCTAGACAGCCCAAATTTTGCACATATTTTGGAATATGCAAAAAAAATGGGGATATGACATGGTTTACTGTATGTAAATCATGTCTCATAGCATGTCGGATTTAGGAAGGAGATAGCAAAAGACGGCAATTGAATTATCGGCTTTAAAGCTATCTAGCGCTGTATTAAATATTAATATATATAAATATATGTGTCTCAATGACATATATATATATGTATATATATATACCTATTCCATGTGTACACATTTATTCTACATATTCTATTGTAAGCTGTCAGTGTGATTTTACTGTACACCGCACTGAAATGCTGGCTTTTCTCTCTGCTGGTCCGTGTGTAATCCGTATTTTTCTGGCCCCCATAGACTTCCATTGGCGGATTTTTTGCGCAATACGGTGACAAACGCAGCATGCTGCGATTTTCTACGGCCGTAGAATACCGTATAATACGGATCAGTAAAATACGGCTGATAGGAGCAGGGGCATAGAGAAGCATTGTACCGTATGCGTATTTTCAGCACCTCTCTTACGTCCGTAAAACTCGCTAGTGTGAGGCCGGCCTTAGATACAGATTGAGAGACCCACATTTTTCTATCCATCCCGCTCTATATGATCACCTTGTCTTGATACATTTTTTTTATCTATGTCTATGTGCCTTTATATTTAATAAAGTAATACATGATTGCACAAAAATATTTGGACTTTTACTCCATGTCCTTTAGCAGACAGATACATGCATTCCTAGAAGAAATGACTATAGTGTCCATCTAAATGTCTAACAGAGACCTAACCATAAGAGCAGATATTTCAGTATGTTGCATTCTAGCAGAAAAATTAATAAAAAGGAAATATGTAAAAATATCATTTGTGAAACCAATGAGCCCTTTATTATATTTTCCTGCAATATTCTATGCCATAGCACTCTTATTCAAAACATGTGCAGAAGATCACCGAGAGGTGCGAAAGTAAAAGTTGAAAGCCACTCGTCCTCATTGTGTAATATTCACAGCGCCATGCTACCACATAAGGAAAACGCAGTTAAAAGTTCCTGGAGATTTCCCTTTACAGACTGAGGTTTTCACTAAGGCAGTGGCTTTAGGGTAGAACGTTGCCTTATAAAAAATCTGAATATGAATACATTTTGTCCTTTCATTGCAGAAATGCAGTGATGAGCACCAACAGGAATGATATCTGCAGTAACTTTACTACATACAGCTCTGGCAAAAATTAAGAGACCACTGCAAAATGTTCAGTTTGTCTGATTTTTCTCTTTATAGGTATATTTTTTAGTAAAATGTAAATTGTTCTTTTATTCTACAAACCTCTGACAACATGTCTCTGAATTTCCAAGCAATACATTTTGTATTTATTTTCTAAAAATGAGAAATGGTCAAAATAAAAAAATGCATTGCTTGCAGACCTCAAATGATGCAAAAAACAGTTCATAATCATTTGGAAACAACAAGGCTGGGGTCACACTTAGAGAGAAATACGGACAAGTGAGGCTTAAAAACAACGCATTGCACTCGAACAAATGATTGTCTATGGGGCAGCTCCCATCAGCCGTATATTTCTCGGCCTTATTTTACGGGCTAAGAAAATTGCAGCATGCTGCGATTGTCAGTGTATTCCTCCATAAATACGCCAATGCAAGTCTATGGGGGCGAGAAAAATACGGATTACACACGGACCATCAGTGTGATTTGCAAGAAATACGCACCGGCGTCCTATAGAAAAGCCGGTAATTCGGTGCGGTGTACAGTAAAATCACACTGACAGGTTAGAATAGAACAGATAAAATAAATGTCTACACATAGAATAGGTATATATAGATATATATATATACTGTATTTTTCAGATTATAAGACGCTCCGGATTATAAGACGCAACCCAAATTTGGAGGAGAAAAATACGAAAACAATATTTTTTAATAAATTGGTGCTTCTTATCATCCTTGCATCTTATTGCTTACCGGTGGTGGTGGCTGCAGTGAAGGCTGCTGGAGGAGGCAGGAGTGGGGTGATGCTGCAGGCAGGAATGAGTGGGGGCTCCGATGTGTGGTGCGCTGCTGCGGGGATCTTGTGCTGCTGCCGGGTGTCCGGCGGTTGCTGGCCTTGCTGCGGGTGTCTCCGCTGCCCAGCGGTGCTGCGTGGGTGTCAAGCGCTGCCCGGGGCTTTGCCGACATTTTGCGACAGGCCAGAGATTTCTCATCTCTCGAGATCTTGATCCCGAGATCACCATCAGCGCATGTGCCGCCCCCGAAGGCGGCCATATTCCCCGAGACCAGCGCATGTTGAACCCTGGAAGTGCCAGGGCTCTGACCTGTCGCAAAATGTCGGCAGAGCCCCGGGCAGAGCCGGACACCCACGCAGCACCGCTGGGCACCGGAGAAACCCACAGCAACGGCCAGCAACCGCCGGGCACCTGGAGACACCCGGACACCACCCGGTAAGGCATGTTCGCTTTCTAAGACGCACCCCCATTTTCCCCCAAAAAAGGTGCGTCTTACAAAGCAACAAAAAATACGGTATATATATATATATATATATATATATATATATATATATATATATATGTCAGTGAGACATATATATATCTTTAATACAGGGCTAGCTAGCAGAAAAGCTGGTAATTCAATTGTCGGCTTTTGCTAAATCCTTACCGAACCCAACAGGATATGAGACATGGTTTACATACAGTAAACCATTTCATATCCGTAAGATTTTTACATATCCATCACTAATAATGTTAGAAGTGTTTGTATGTAAAATTTGGGAGCTCTAGGTGTTAAATGAAGAAGTTAATTCACGGAAAAAACAGGCGTGGGCTCCCACGCAATTTTCACCGCTAGAGAGGGAAAGCCAGTGACTGAGGGTAGATATTAATAGCCTAGGGACCATGGTTATTGCCCCCCCCAGCTAAAAACATCAGCCCCCAGCCACCCCAGAAAAGGCACATCTTCCCACTGCCCTGTGGCATTGGCATATGGGGTAATGAGGGGTTAATGTCACCTTGCTATTTTAAGGTGACATTAAGCCTGGTTAATAATGGAGAGGTGTCAATAAGACACCTATCCATTATTAATCCAATAGTAGGAAAGGGTTAAAAATACACACATTAAGAATAAAGTCTTTTAATGAAAGAAACACACAGATTTTACCATCTTTATTGTACGCTCAATCCAAAGCGAAGCACTGGTTCTCCTGTAAAAAATTCCAAAATAAAAAAGCAACAATATACCATACCTTAATACAACATATTCCAGACTCATGTTGTGACTCCTGTTAGTCACTAAACTCAGTACATATACCTCCATATATTAGCTGTTATATATATATGTGTATATATATATATATATATATATATATATATATATATATATATATATATATATTAGGCCGGGTATATGTTACGGTTAGACGCTTTACAATACTGGTGGACTGTTGTATATACACTCCCGCAGGTCACTACAAGTGACGGTTGGTACCGCAATGACCTTTTACTCATTATGATGAGGGTGGTGTTTATTTGGGATGCTTCAAGGAGAGTTTTGCCTTCACTGGATTTATTCATATAATGATTGTACTGATACAATAATATATGTACTATTATACTGAGTGCCACTTACATCTGGTGTCTTTGTTTATAGCACTTTCATCACTTTGTCTGTGTTTTTAAACTGTTTGTATTGTCTAAATAAAGCTTTCTTTACTTTTTATACAAAAACTCCTATTTTTTCTCCGGTTTTTCTAATATACCATACCTGTCCGCCTTACAGTCAAGTCCCATGCAGTAATCCATCTCAAGGGGTTAAATACATTTACAACCGGGAGCGCTGCTAATGCGGCCGTTTCCGGCTGTAAAAGACTGGGGAATGAATGAAAAGCAGGGAGAGAAGCTTCTGTGACTAGCAGTGCAGTACCGAAGCTCCGCCCCCTGGCGGCATGAACTCGTATCAACTGTAGCGTGGGAAAGTTTCTGAACATTTTCCCACGCTACAGTTCATATGAGTTCATGCCGCCAGGGGGCGCAGCTTCGGTGACAGCATCGCTAGTCACCGAAGCTCCGTTCCTTGTTTTTCATTCATTCCCCAGTCTTTTACAGCCGTGAGCGGCCGCATTAGCAGCGCTCCCGGTTGCAGATGTATTTAATCCCTTGAGATGGTTTACTGCGTGGGACTTGACTGTATGGCGGACAGGTATGGTATATTGTTCCTTTTTTATTTGGGAATTTTTTACAGGAGAACGAGGGTCTTCAGTTGGATAGAGCGTACAATAAAGATAAAGAAACCTGTGTGTTTCTTTACTTAATTAAAATACTTTATTCTTAATGTGTGTGTTTTTTAACCCTTTCAGACTAGTGGCTTAATAATGGATAGGTGTCTTATTGACACCTCTGCATTATTATGGGGCGGCACGGTGGTGCAGTGGTTAGCACTGCAGCCTTGCAGCGCTGGAGTCCTGGGTTCAAACCTCACCAAGGACAACATCTGCAAAGAGTTTGTATGTTCTCTCCGTGTTTGCGTGGGTTTCCTCCGCGTACTCCGGTTTCCTCCCACATTCCGAAGACATACTGATAGGGAATTTAGATTGTGAGCCCCAATGGGAAGCTGCGCCCCCTGGCAGCATGAACTCATATGAACTGCAGCGTGGGAAAATATTCAGCGATGATAATGTGTGCAAACTGTAAAGCGCTGCGGAATATGTTAGCGCTATATAAAAATAAAGATTATTATTATTTATTTATTATTAACCAGGCTTAACCTTCTCACAGATGCGTCTTTTCTGGGGTGGCTGGGGGCAGATGTTTTTAGCCAGGGAGGTCAATAACCATGGTCCCTCTCCAGGCTATTAATATCTGCCCTCAGTCACTGGCGGAGAAAATTGCGCGGGAGCCCATGCCAGTTTTTTCTGTGAATTAACCCTTTAATTTAACTCCTAGAGCTCCCAAATTTTGCACACACACTACTAACATTATTAGTGAGAAATATAGAAAAATATAACGGATATGCTATGGTTTCCTGTATGTAAACCATGTCTCATATCCTGTTGGGTTCGGTAATGATTTAGCAAAAGCTGACAATTGAATTACTGGCTTTTATGCAATCTAGCTCTGTATGAAATATATATATATATATATATATATATATATATATATATATATATATATATATATAAAATATATATATATATATATATATATATATATATATATATATATATATGTTTTCACAAATATTTGAGCCCATGGATAAATTACATGTCCATTTTGCAAGCCGTAGTAAATTTGGGAGACAAAAAGCGCATATAGGGTCTTATCCTCAGATTAAATGCGTTTTTTTAACAGGGAGCCTGATGGTGTAGAGCAAAAGCATGTGCATATCGGCTGCTACAGATCCACGGGCCGCACACGCGACCTTCTCAGAGACGTTGGGCAGGATAGTTTGTGGACTTAGTCCGCGCTGCCACAATAATCCAGATTCAAATGTAATGAAAAACTGGTGGTTTATTGAACGCGTTTCAACTTCTATCTGACCCCTTCACCAGGAAAATACCACAAAGACATCATTTTGCAAGCCAGCGAGAACATCTCGCCGTACAGATGCCATACGGATGACACACGGATACTTTTGGGAGAAAAAAAATGCATCCTCGCATTGAATACGGATGACATACTGATCACTGTTCATGAACATTTATCGTATATACTCGAGTATAAGCCGAGATTTTCAGCCCAAATTTTTGGGCTGAAAGTGCCCCTCTCGGCTTATACTCGAGTCATGGTAGCGGTGGGGTCGGCGGGTGAGGGGGAGAGGGCGCTGAAGCATACTTACCTAGTCCCAGCGATCCTCGCGCTGTCCCTGCCGTCCCACGGTCTTCTGTGCTGCAGCTTCTTCCCCTCTTCAGCGGTCACGTGGGACCGCTCATTACAGAAATGAATAGGCGGCTCCACCTCCCATAGGGGTGGAGCCGCCTATTCATTTCTCTAATCAGCGGTGCCGGTGACCGCTGACAGGAAGAGGCTGCAGCACAGAAGACGGGGAGGAAGGCAGGGACAGCGCGAGGATCGCTGGGACTAGGTGAGTATGTTATATTTACCTGTCCACGTTCCAGCCGCCGGGCGCCGCTCCATCTTCCCGGCGTCTCCATCTTCCCGGCATCTGCGCTCTGACTGTTCAGGCAGAGGGCGCGATGACGCATATAGTGTGCGCGGCGCCCTCTGCCTGATCAGTCAGAGCAGAGACGCCGGGAAGATGGAGGCGCCGGGACCGGACGCTGGGAGCTGCAATCAAGAGAGGTGAGTATGTGTTTTTTTTTTTTTTTATTGCAGCAGCAGCAGCGGCCATGACACAGATTTATGTGCAGCATCTATGGGGATATATGAACGGCACACAGCACTATATGGGGCATCTGTGCAGCATCTATGGGGCAATATGAACGGCACACGGCACTATATGGGGCATCTGTGCAGCATCTATGGGGCAGTATGAACGGCACACAGCACTATATGGGGCATCTGTGCAGCATCTATGGGGCAGTATGAACGGCACACAGCACTATATGGGGCATCTGTGCAGCATCTATGGGGCAGTATGAACGGCACACAGCACTATATGGGGCATCTGTGCAGCATCTATGGGGCAGTATGAACGGCACACAGCACTATATGGGGCGTCTGTGCAGCATCTATGGGGCAGTATGAACGGCACACAGCACTATATGGGGCATCTGTGCAGCATCTATGGGGCAGTATGAACGGCACACAGCACTATATGGGGCATCTGTGCAGCATCTATGGGGCAGTATGAACGGCACACAGCACTATATGGGGCATCTGTGCAGCATCTATGGGGCAGTATGAACGGCACACAGCACTATATGGGGCATCTGTGCAGCATCTATGGGGCAATATGAACGGCACACAGCACTATATGGGGCATCTGTGCAGCATCTATGGGGCAATATGAACGGTGCAGAGCACTGTGGGGCATCTGTGCAGCATCTATGGGGCAATATGAACGGTGCAGAGCACTGTATGGGGCATCTGTGCAGCATCTATGGGGCAATATGAACGGTGCAGAGCACTATATGGCACAGCTATGGGGAAATAATGATCTATTTTTATTTTTGAAATTCACCGGTAAATGCTGCATTTCCACCCTAGGCTTATACTCGAGTCAATAAGTATTCCCAGATTTTTGTGGCAAAATTAGGGGGGTCGGCTTATACTCGGGTCGGCTTATACTCGAGTATATACGGTATGTGGATCTTGGCTGTAAAAAATGGACCGTATTTTTATACGTTAAGTGTGACGTCGGCCCAATACTAATGTTTTAACTCAGGAAGAGTTCAGAAATCAATATTTAGTGGAATAACCATGATTTTTAATCATAGCTTTCATGCGTCTTGGCATGCTTTCTACCAGTCTTTCTCACTGCTTTTTGGTTGACCTTATGCCACTCGTGGTACAAAAATGTAAGCAGTTCTTCTTTGTTTGATGGCTTGTGACTATCCATCTTCCTCTTGATTACATTTCAGAGGTTTTCAATGGGGTTCAGGAGTGGAGATTGGGCTGGCCATGACAGGGATTTGATGTGGTGGTCCTTCATCCACACCTTGATTGACCTAGCTGTGTGGCATGGTGCATTGTCCTGCTGGAAAAAAACAGTCCTCAGAGTTGTGCAACATTGCCTGAGCAGAAACAATCAACTGTTTTTCCAGGATAACCTTGTATGCGGCTTGATTCATACGTCCTTCGCAAAGAACAACCTGCCCAATTCTAGCCTTGCTGAAGCATTTCCAGATCATCACTGTTCCTCCACCAAATTTCACAGTTCGTGCAAGACAATGTGGCTTATTCGCCTCTCCAGGTCTCCGTCTAACCATTAGACGACCAGCTGTTGGGCAAAGATGAAAATTAGACTCATCAGAGAGGATTACCTTACTCCAGTCCTCTATGGTCCAATCCTTATGGTCTTTGGCAAACTTCAGCCTGGCTCTCCTTTCTCTCATTGGTGAAAGGCTTTTTTCTAGCTTTACATGACTTGAGTCCTGCCTCTAGGAGCCTGTTACGAATTGTTCTTGCCATGCAATTCAACCCAGCTACCATTTGGTATACCTTTTGTAGGTCACTTGATGTCATCCTGCGGTTGCTGAGTGACATTCGAATAAGATGACGGTCATCCCGGTCAGTGGAGAGTCATTTTCGCCCTCTGCCAGTCTGTAAATTTGTTGTCCCCAATGTCTGCTGCTTGACCATGTTCTAATGTACTGCCGTCTTAGAAATTTTAAGGATGGAGGCAACATGCCGCTCACTGTGTCCCTCTGCTAGTAAAGCCAGAATTGAGCCCTTCTTTTCCTCACTCAAGACTTTTCTTTTCAACTCCTTTGGCATGGTTATAAGATATTTTTCATTCCTATTACTTTTGGGATATTACTTGCACTTGTTTTGCCATCCAGATTGTCCTATTGAAAGAGGATTGTGAACACCATAGCAGTGTATTTTACACTTTCCTTCAATGAATGGTTCAGGTGATCACCTAATCAGAAGTACAGTACAGACCTAAAGTTTGGACACACCTTCTCATTCAAAGATTTTTCTGTATTTTCATGACTATGAAAATTGTACATTCACACTGAAGGCATCAAAACTATGAATTAACACATGTGGAATTATATACTTAACAAAAAAGTGTGAAACAACTGAAAATATGTCTTATATTCTAGGTTCTTCAAAATAGCCACCTTTTGCTTTGATGACTGCTTTGCACACTCTTGGCATTCTCTTGAATGCCCCGGCATCAAGGGCTTATCTACAGCATTCTGTAATGCTGTAGATAAGCCCCCGATGTATCCTGAAAGATGAGAAAAAGAGGTTAGATTATACTCACCCAGGGGCGTTCCAGCTGCGGTGGGAAAGGTCAGAGAGGCCTGGTGCCTGCGCACTGTAGTACTTTGCTCTGCCCTCAACAGGGCACTGCCGGAACCGCAGCGTGAAGACAAGAGGACGTCATCGTAAGAAGATGGGAGGCCCTGCACCGGACCGCGACACCCATCGGATCGGACCGCCCGCTCAGGTGAGTATAATCTAATCTATTTTTCTCATCTTTCAGGATACATTGCTCAATTTCACCCCTTGGTCGGTCAATGTTTACTTTATTACGCCTCACTAATTTAATTAAACTGCCATGCTTAGGTGACCAAGACAAGATCATAAACCTGGAAAAATCACAAACATAAATGGGTTTCATATACTGCTGTACTTGTTTTTTTCATTTTTAATTAAAAACGCTGCAAAACGAGATACCTGAATTTTTGCAACACTGAAAAGAAGGCTGAATGAAGTGACATACTCCATGTCCAAAAAACCATGGAAAACACAAAATATTGATGAGAAAAAAAAACAATGTGTGTGCATGAGAGTTCTGAAATCTTATAGGCTTTGCTGGTACTGTAAAAAGCAGCTGAAAATTATAATAAATATGCATAAAGAAATGCAGCAAAAATGCCCAATGCGAACTTAGCCTTAGGCCGGGATCACACATGCGAGAAATACGGCCGAGTCTCGCATGTCAATACCCGGCATTGCCGCCATCACTCAGGAGCGGAGCGTGCGGCTCTATGTATTGCTATGTGGCCGCACGCTCCGCTCCTGAGTGACAGCAGCAATGTCGGGTATTAACATGCTAGACTCTGCCTATTTCTCGCATGTGTGATCCCGGCCTTATAAAGAGGGAGGTTAAACAGGTGTAAAATACTGATGAGAAAACCACTCACAACTTACCAACTCAAGTATTAGGCGATTGCTTAGACCACGTGCACAGCTCACATTCAGTATCTGGTCAGCATTTTACATCAGTATTTAGAAGCCAAAACCAGGAGTGGGTGATAAATCCAGAAGGTGTGACGAGTTTCTATTATACTTTTCCTCTAATGATTTTGGACTCAACTGGGATGGGTCTCGCATGTTAATACTGCCGGCACTCAGATCGGAGCGTGCGGCCGTATAGGAATACATGGAGCCACACGCTCTGCTCCTCTGTGCCAGGTGAAGGTGTGCCGAGTATTGTTGTGCGAGACTCATCCAAGTTTCTCGCAAGTGAGTAAGAGCTCTTTGGCTTACAAATACTGATGTAAAATACTGACCAAATACTCAACCTGTGAACGTAGCCTTATAATCCAGTAGTTTGCAGCTGATTCATTATTTTGGACTTTATAAAAAGTTGCGCATTTTTTTTTTTGAAAATGTACTCCAGTCACCTCCCCCCTCCCCTCCTAGGGACTCATTTTTTTTTTTGTACGCCAGAAATTTTGCTCAAGTATTAAATCTGCACACAAAATTTTAACTTTAACTCTAAAGAGATGCAAATAAAAAGTAAAAATACAAAAATAATGAGCATTTTTTATATTGACTACATTTCAGAAACCCGCGTGTGCCGTTTGAAGAATTTGGTGCTGAAAACATCAACAAATACCACAAGACAAAAAAAAATTGAGTTTAAAAAACCTGCAGAGGATGAATCGGACCCCAAGGTTAAGATCAAACAGGAACAGTTGTTTTACCAACAGCAGACATAATCAGCCATACAGACATAGAGGTGAAACAATTTCCCTTGTAACATCTAATAATTGTGTAACAGGCAGGTTAAAAACTACAGCGTTTCTTGAAGGCATCATGGCCACGCCACAATCTCCAAATCTAATAGAAAGAACCTGCCACTCAACTTGATGCTGTGAAAATTTTAATGTAGTACAGAAAACGTTTCGGTCCTAATTCAGGACCCTCATCAGTTACGTACTGATAAGTATGTTTGGTACTGTGTCAAAAGCATAATAGTCTGCGTCGGTTACTAGTTTTAGGGGGTCATATTGAAGGTTAGGTAAGGCTCGTGTAGCGTGAGTATCAGTGCATAGACGCGGTGTCCTATTGTGCTTTTGACACAATACCAAACATACTTTCTTATCAGTATGTAACTGATGAAGGTCCTGAATTAGGACCGAAACGTTTTATGTACTACATTAAACTTTTCACAGCATCAAGTTGAGTGCCAGGTTCTTTCTATTAGTACTCTATGGTGTGGGAACCTACCTGGGCACCACAGATAGTAGTGCACATAGTTTTATCTCTACAATCTCCAAATCTGGCCTTACCTTACTAAACACAATGTAAAATTAGATGTCTCACGTACAGTTCTGCATCAAGGGTAGATCATGTTCATTAGACATGCAGAAGTGTGCAGTGGAAAATGTTCTATACAGTACAAGTACTTGACAATGCTCTAGAAAAGGGAAAACACAGCTGAGGGAATGGCTGAGAGGCATGCTAATATCGGAACAAGATCAGGACAAGTCTGAGCAGAACATGTAAAGAAACGAGCAAAGGAAGCCAAGATTTGTCTGTATTATCCACTGGGAATTTACCAAGCACATAATCTGGGGCCCTAATTTCCCACACTGATTTAACAAAATCTGAAATATCAAAATCAAAAGTTTAAAAAAATCTTTACATACTGGAGAACTCAGCTAACATGTTACACGTTAAAAACTTGTACTGCTGTTTGCTCTAAACATCTAAAAAAAAAAAAGGAGAAACATTAGACTCGCAGGATTTAGGGTATGTTCACATGATGTTTTATTCACGCAAGCAAACATTTTCATTTTTCAAGTGGATAGCTGCCTCAGGAATTGCTTGTTTTCTCTGGAAATTTATACAAATTTATAGATTTTGTTTTTTGAGGACTTCTGCAACATTTTTGATCACTGGTTGTTTTTTTTAATGGTTTTAGGTATTTTTATGTACTGGTATTTTCTGATTGGTAACTGGAGTTAAAAAAAAAAAAGCAATGAAAATGTGTATTTGAAAGTAAAAAAAATGCTCCCAAACGCTCACCCAGAGGATGACCAGGCGTCTTTTTAACTTTTCAGCCTTCCCATTAACTTCTATTATAAAGTCTGGAGCATATAATGAGTGGAAAACGCCTGAAGAATGGGGTGGTCACTTCTTTTAACCACTTGGCGTCTTTGGAAATCTATAGCGGTTAAAAGACTCTAAAAAGACTAAAAATGAACAGCAATTTGTTACTACATAGACGTGAATATATGCATTCTTTGAGTTTTTCGTTAATGCTTTTTCAGGCGGGTTTCGGAGCAGATCTATTGCATACATGCCTGAAAAAAATGTAGTGTGAACATACTCTTAAATGATCTGTCAATGCCTTCAAGGGTCAGAACGGTTTTGTCTGCACAACAGGGATCTTTATAATATTAGGCAGGTGGATTTAATGCTCAGGTGGGGTCAGCCAAAGGCTTCATTGCGGATTCCATTGCAGATTTTTCCGCCAGGATTCTGCACAATCCGCAGGTATTTACATGTGGGTTTTCTGCGGATTTTGTGTGGAATTCGCCTGCGTTTTTAAACCTGCCGATTCCTATTATGGAATACGTATAAAACGCTGCGGAATCCACACAAAGAATTGACATCCTGCGGAAATTTAAACCGCTGTGTTTCTGCGCAGAATTTTCTGCAGCATGTGCACTGCAGATTTTGTTTTGCATAGGTTTACATGGTACTGTACACCGCATGGAAACCTGCTGCGGATCCGCAGCCAAATCTGAAACTTGTGCACATAGCCTTGAAGTATAGAAGTGAAAGTATTAGGCCGGCTTCACACTCAGCGTATGAAAATACGGTCCGTATATTACGGCCGTAATACGCTGAAAAGTCCCGAAAATAGTGGTCCGTAGCTCCTCCGTAGGCAGGGTGTTTCAGCATTTTTTGCGCATGGCATCCTCCGAATGTAATCCGTATGGCATCCGTACTGCGTGTTTTTATCGCAGGCTTGCAAAACCGACATACGGCTATACAAGGGATCCATGTGTAAAAAAAAAAAAAAAACATATATACTGTCTATATATATATATATATATATGTCAGTAGACACATATATGTATACATATTAATATTTCATCCAGCGCGATATAGCAGAAAGCCGGTAATTCAATTACCGGCTTTTGCTTTCTCCTTCCTAAACCCGACATGATATGAGACATGGTTTACATACAGTAAACCATCTCATATCACCATTTTTTTTTGCATATTCCACACTACTAATGTTAGTAGTGTGTATATGCAAAATTTGGCCATTCTAGCTATTAAATTAAAGGGTTAAATGGCGGAAAAAATTGGCGTGGGCTCCCGCGCAATTTTCTCCGCCAGAGTAGTAAAGCCAGTGACTGAGGACAGATATTAATAGCCTGGAGAGGGTCCACGGTTATTGGCCCCCCCGGCTAAAAACATCTTCCCCCAGCCACCCCAGAAAAGGCACATCTGGAAGATGCGCCTATTCTGGCACTTGGCCACTCTCTTCCCATTCCCGTGTAGTGGTGGGATATGGGGTAATGAAGGGTTAATGCCACCTTGCTATTGTAAGGTGATATTAAGCCAAATTAATAATGGAGAGGCGTCAATTATGACACCTATCCATTATTAATCCAATACTAGTAAAGGGTTAAAAAAAACACAAACACATTATTAAATTTTTGTTTAATGAAATAAAAACAAAGGTTGTTGTATTTTATTTAACGCCAAATCCAATCACTGAAGACCCTCGTTCTGTAACAAAAAAAACATAATAAATCAACAATATCCTTACCTTCCGCAGATCTGTAAAGTCCAACGATGTAAATCCATCTGAAGGGGTTAAAATATTTTGCAGCCACGAGCTTTGCTAATGCAACGTTGCTCCTGCCTGCAAAACCCCGGGGAATGAAGGTAAAGTAGGTCATTGACCTATATTTACCTGCATTTGCGGTGAGGCGCCCTCTGCTGGTTGTTCCTAGATCGTGGGAACTTTCCTAGAAAGCTCCCTGGCTCGAGTTCATATGAGGACAACCAGCCTAGGGCGCCCTCTTATGATCTCGAGCCAGGGAGCTTTCTAGGAAAGTTCCCACGATCTAGGAACAGCCAGCAGAGGGCGCCTCACCGCAAATGCAGGTAAATATAGGTCAATGACCTACTTTACCTACATTCTCCGGGGTTTTGCAGACATGAGCAACATTGCATTAGCAAAGCTCGTGTCTGCAAAATATTTTAACCCCTTCAGATGGATTTACATCGTTGGACTTTACAGATCTGCGGAAGGTAAGGATATTGATGGTTTATTATGTTTTTTTTGTTACAGAACGAGGGTCTTCAGTGATTGGATTGGGCGTTAAATAAAATAATACAACAACCTTTGTTTTTATTTCATTAAAAAAAATTTTAATAATGTGTTTGTGTTTTTTTTAACCCTTTACTAGTATTGGATTAATAATGGATAGGTGTCATAATTGACGCCTCTCCATTATTAATTTGGCTTAATGTCACCTTACAATAGCAAGGTGACTAACCCTTCATTACCCTATATCCCACCGCTACACGGGAATGGGAAGAGAGTGGCCAAGTGCCAGAATAGGCGCATCTTCCAGATGTGCCTTTTCTGGGGTGGCTGGGGGCAGGTGTTTTTAGCCAGGGGGGGCCAATAACCGTGGACCCTCTCCAGGCTATTAATATCTGCCCTCAGTCACTGGCTTTACTACTCTGGCGGAGAAAATTGTGCGGGAGCCCATGCCAATTTTTCTGCCATTTAACCCCTTAATTTACTAGCTAGAACGGCCAAATTTTGCATAGACACACTACTAACATTAGTAGTGTGGAATATGCAAAAAAAATGGTGATATGAGATGGTTTACTGTATGTAAACCAGGTCTCATATCATGTCGGGTTTTAGGAAGGAGAAAGCAAAAGCCGGTAATTGAATTACCGGCTTTAAAGCTGTCTAGCGCTGGAAGAAATATATATATATATATATATATATATATATATATATATATATATATATATATGTATGTGTCTCACTGACATATATATATATATACCTATTCTATGTGTACACATTTATTCTACCTATTCTACTGGAATCTGTCAGCGTGATTTTACTGTACACCGCAATGAATTACCGGCTTTTCTCGCTAACACCGCTGCGTATTTCTCGCAAGTCACACTGCTGGTCCGTGTGTAATCCGTATTTTTGGGGCTTCCATAGACTTTCATTGACGTTTTATTTGAGCAATACGGTGACAAACGCAGCATGCTGCGATTTTCTACGGCCGTAGAAAGCCGTATAATACTGATCAGTTTAATACGGCAGATAGGAGCAGGGGCATAGAGAATAATTGTGCCGTATGTTTTGCGAGTTTTACGGACGTAGTTTCTGCGCTCTTACGTCCGTAAAACTCGCAAGTGTGAAGCCGGCCTTAGTTGTCCTTTAGGCCGGGATCACACATACGCGAGATACGGCCGAGTCTCGCAGGTGAAATCCCTCCTCTGGCGCCGACACTCCGGAGCGGAGCGTGCAGCCGCACAGCAACACATGGAGCTGCACGCTCGCTCCCAAGTGGGGGCGCCAGAGGAGGGATTTCACCTGCGAGACTCGGCCGTATCTCGCGTATGTGTGATCCCAGCCTTACACCCTTGCACTGAATATAAGCTGCTCATCGCGTACAGCTGAGCAGAGACAGAACATAACATTTTAGAGGGTGAAAAGTTTGAAATGTGAAATTGTGGTTAAAATATTGGTCATGACTTTGAAAAAAAAAAAGCACAGAGAGACGTTGTGTGCATTCAGCCGCTATGATCAGTTTCCAAATGTAGCTTGTGGTCAAAAGAAACCACAGAACAGCATATTAAGGCTTCCTCTGGGACCAAAGCAAATCATTGCCAGACTGCTCGATTTAATCTTATTTTCATTCTGTTATCTGGCTTTTGACATTTACATGGAAGGACAGGTGGATTTCAAGATAGAATCCTGGAAAATAGCAGCAGAATTAATGGGAGGCCTGCAAATATTTAACATATGAAACATTTATGGCTTAAAATAAGTCCCAAGAAATACATAAGACATTTCTACATCAGCTGCTATAAAAATGAGAATGAATTTACAGTTCACCAAAATAGGTGATTTTGGGGGCTGCTTTAGTTGTACCAGTGGTACGTGTGAATGTACCCCAAAACTTCAGAAGTTTTCCACATCTCCCTATCATAATCTGAGCTAAATGGGTTTTCATAGAAAGTTTAGATCACAAGGTACTGTAGTTTCTGCATTCTCTTTTTTATGAAGAGAAACAGTATGATTTGTAAAAATACTTGAATTAACAAAAATATCAACAGAGGCAAGAGCTTCTTATGTCACCAGTGATGTGCATGAATGGTGCTGGCTGACAGGTACATTTTAATAGCTAATCCAGCCCCGTTCTTTTTTTTCACAGCTGATGCAGAGACATTGCTGGTTTACCTATTAAAGGGGTTGTGCACTACTTTCAATTAACCCCCCAAATGTATCCCCCTGGGGCTCCTAATGAATTTTGTAAATACTTTATGTTGGCGTTTTAGCTTGTGAGCGGCGCTATGCCGGCGTCTGAGTCCGGGTCACGTGACCCCACAGGCTGCAGCCGCCGCTAATTTCCGCCGACGCTACCTTGCACTCTTACATGGATGTACAGGTGCATTTCACAAAATTAGAATATCATCAAAAAGTAAATTTATTTCAGTTCTTCAATACAAAAAGTGAATCTCATACATTATATAGGATCATTACAAAGAGAGTGATCTATTCCAAGTGTTTATTTCTGTTAATGTTGATGATTACCGTATCTACTCGAGTATAAGCCAAGATTTTCAGCCCACTTTTTTGGGCTGAAAGTGACCCTCTCGGCTTATACTCGAGTCATTGTCAGGGGGGGTCGCGGGGGAGCGGCACAGTGACATACTCACCTGCTCCTGGCGCTGTCCCTGAATGTCCCATGGTCTCCGGGCAGCTCTCCCTGTGTTCAGCGGTCACGTGGTACCGCTCATTAAAGTAATGAATATGGACGCATAATTATTACTGTAATGAGCGGTACGTGACCGCTGAACACAGGAAGATGCCGCAGGCTCCCGGAGACCATCTGACAGTGAGACGCTGCCAGAGAACGCGCCGGGAGCAGGTGAGTATACCGTGAGAGGTGAGCATTGCGCGATAGTCACCTTCCTCGTTCCACTGCTGCGCGCTGCTCTGTCTTCCATCCTCTGCACTGTTCAGGTCAGAGGGCGCGATGACGCAATTAGTGTGCGCGCCGCCCTCTGCCTGAACAGTCAGTGCCAAGGATGGAAGACAGAGCAGCGCACAGCGGTGGAACGAGGAAGGTGACTATCGCAAGTGCCGGGGGCCTGAGCGAAGAGAGGTGAGTATGTGATTTTTTTTATTTTAATCGCAGCAACAGCAAATGGGGCAAATGTGTGGAGCATCTTATGGGGCCATAATGTATGGAGCATCTTATGGGGCATAATGTGTGGAGCATCTCATGGGGCATAATGTATGGAGCATCTTATGGGGCCATAATGTATGGAGCATCTTATGGGGCATAATGTGTGTAGTATCTCATGGGGCATAATGTGTGGAGCATCTTATCGCGCCATCAACCTTTATGCAGCATTGTATGGGGCAAATGTTTCTATGGAGCATCTTATGGGCCATTATTAACCTTTGTGCAGCATTATATGGGGCATATTTTAATATGGAGCATTATATGGGGCATATTTTGTATGTAGCATCTTATGAGGCCCATCATGAACTTCATGGAGCATTATATGGGGCTCCTGATTCAATATGGATATTCAAAAACACTTAACCTACTGATGTCTCAATTAATTTTACTTTTATTGGTATCTATTTTTATTTTTGACATTTACCGGTAGCTGCTGCATTTTCCACCCTAGGCTTATACTCAAGTCATTAAGTTTTCCCAGTTTTTTGTGGCAACATTAGGGGGGTCGACTTATACTCGGGTCGGCTTATACTCGAGTATATACGGTATGTCTTACAGCCAGTGAAAACCCAAAAGTCATTATCTCAGTAAATTAGAATACTTTATAACACCAGCTTGAAAAAATGATTTTAACATCCGAAATGTTCGCCTACAGAGGGAAGCATGAAGTGCTCTAAAATTTCCTGGTAGACAGCTGCACTGACTTTGGTCTTGATAAAACACAGTGGACCTACACCAGCAGATGACATGGCTCCCCAAACCATCACTGATTGTGGAAACTTCACAGATCTCAAGCAGCTTGGATTGTGGCCTCTCCACTCTTCTTCCAGACTCTGGGACCTTGATTTCCAATGTCTAGTGTGAAGCACTTCATGGTTCCCTCTGCCAACAAGCTTTTTGGAGATGGAAATTTCATTCTCCAGCAAGACTTGTCACCTGTCCACACTGCCAAAAGTACCAATGCCTGGTTTAAAAACAATAGTATCACTGTGCTTGATTGGCCAGCAAACTCGCCTGACCTTAACCCTATAGAGAATCTATGGGGTATTGTCAAGAGGAAGATGAGAGACACCAGACCCAATAATGCAGATGAGCTGAAGGTTGCTATCAAGGCAACCTGGGCTTCCATAACACCTCAGCAGTGCCACAGGCTGATCACCTCCATGCCATGCCATATTGATGCAATAATAGATGCAAAAAGAGCCCCAATCAAGTATTGAGTGCAATTACTGAACATACATTTCAGAAGGCCAACATTTCGGATGTTAAAATCATTTTTTCAAGCTGGTGTTATAAAGTATTCTAATTTACTGAGATAATGACTTTTGGGTTTTCATTGGCTATAAGCCATAATCATCAACATTAACAGAAATAAACACTTGAAATAGATCACTCTGTATGTAATGACTATCTAATAAATGAGTTTCAGTTTTTGTAAAAAAAGAACTGAAATAAATCAACTTTTTGATGATATTCTAATTTTGTGAGATGCACCTGTATCTGTATAAACCATGATTTGGCTGATAAAAGATCATAAGGACTCATCTTGAACAGCACATTGCAACCACATGGTCCATATCTAGAGAGTGTTAGATATGGGACTCAGATGAAATCACAAGTTTATCAATGACACACTAAGCTTAGTTTGGAAAGCCTAATAAAGACTGAGCCAAGCTTTGTTACATCAGCTTAATAAAAAAAGATAATGAGGTTGTGAAGATTTCCATTCTATTTCTACACCTGTTCCATAATAATCAAGTTAATTTTTACTATAAATGATTCTTCAACGTAACAGTCGGAATAAGCGTGTAATGTTCAGTGGAGAAGTATAGATTATTTCCCCCCAAAACAAAATCAGTTTAATGAACATCTTGGAGCCAATTGCCGTAAATCAGTTTAATAACTTATTCCCCAAGATAGTAAATTATTTCCTATTCATAATATTTTGGATAATTTCACAGAAAAAAGTAAGACACTGGGGATACATTGAAATGAACAATTCACCAAAGAAAAACCCAATTTGAAATATATTAAAATGCAACTTTTATTTACTTCATTGAAACGTGAAATAAACACATACCGCCACCAAAGTATCATATTGACACTTATAGAAGATACCTAGGGAGGGCCCTATCCCTATGATATACTGAAATTACCCTACCTGGCAGTGGCGGTTGGCACCCTAGATCATGCGCATTGGCACCCCCGCTCATTGTGGGCTCACTCTGCTGGCCCTGTCTGGATCTGGGAAGAAGGAAAAAGACTCAAAGATAGATGGAAATGTCAGAATTTTAAGTGTAAGGGTCAATTTCTAAAAAGGAGCTCTTTATTTGAAAAGTATTGTTTATCTAGTCATCCCTGTATTCTTCAAAACGGCCTAACAGCGGGGGTTGGCACCCTAAATGTAGGCAGTTTTGAAGAATACAGGGTTGAATAAATAATACTTTCCAAATAAAGAGCTCCTCTGTGGTAACTGACCCTCTGTGGAAATTGACCCCTATAAATCTATAAGTGCCACATATGCACTTAAAATTCTGACATTTCCATCTATCTTTGTGTCTTTTTCCTTCCCCCCAGATCCAGTTATGGCCGACCGGGCCAGCAGGGTGAGCCGACAATGAGTGGGGGCGCCAATGCGCAGGATTTAGGGTGCCAACCTTCGCTGCTAGGTAGGGCAATTTCAGTATATCATAGGGATAGGCCCCTCCCTAGGTATCTTCTATAAGTGTCTATATGATACTTTGGTGGTGGTATGTGTTTATTTCACCTTTTAATGAAGTAAATAAAAGTTGTATTTTAATACATTTTCAAGTTGGAAAACACTGGGGATAATTTACTGATCATTGACTGACTGTGGGCCACCAGCAATCCTAAGATAAGGGCTCTGGAACCCAGGAACAAGGCACTACACACCACTGCCTATCTTGGAGAGGGGTGCACACGCATGACCACCGCTGCATTCATTGTCTATGAGACGACTGGAGAAAATAGAGTACAACACTCATTCCAGTACACCATTCTCAGGATCTCTGGGAGCTCCAGCGGTCTAACCTCCAGCGATCAGAAAGTTTTCACCTTCTATCTTAGGACTAACCCTTTAAAGCCTCAACCACATGATATGGTCACGTACAAGGAGAGGATGTCTTGCTGCAGCACTGTATTTTGCCTTATAAGCAATCCTTCTAGCAGAAAACCATATACTCAATATTTTCTATCATTTAATGTAACGATATTTTTCTAATAGATTTCATAGATATTTATGTAAGAAAAGATCTTCCACTTCTTCCATATGATATAGGAGGCATACAGAAGTGCTTTTTTGGTCTTCTAAGATGCATCGTTACGGTTCGGGATAGCATGGATCCATAATACAGATATGTACATCAGGCCAAAACATATCTAGAAACCTGGTCTCTGAACAAATGAGTTTTAAGACAAAACCCATAACAGGCAAGACACTTGAGAATGTGTTCACATAAAGCTTTCTTCATTTTTTTTCAACTGTGTTTAGCCCTCGACCACATCTAACATCAGGGGAACGAAACACTCTGAAGACTTTTGAAGCACCATATCCTCCCACATACACTTAAATGGAGGGGTTGTAGACATACCAGTCGTGCCTCATCAGGGCATGACGGAAACAATGATAAAACAAGTTAGGCTAGCCATCTTAGGACACACCAGGCAAATAAAGTATGTACCACCCAAAAGTACAAACTAAATCAAAAAGCTAAAACCTCAAAGCTGAAGCTTTAGTGAAGCCTAACACTGCCTATATGACTATTGAGGTGAGGGTACTATTACGTGTCACAGATACGAAGTCATTCGAGTGCAAAGGTAACTTACAGTGTTTATCTGCATTGGTCAGATGATTGTAGGGAAATGTATTTTATATACCGTAGTTCCATTAGCAAAGTGAGGTTAAAAGCAACTCTGTTCCCAGAGTATTCTGCAATGATAATGTGTGCAAAACTGTAAAGCGCTGCGGAATATGTTAGCGCTATATAAAAAAAAATATATATATATATATAGATTATTAGACTGCCCTATCTGTAACGCGTTTCGCCGTGGTTTCCTCACTGCCTGGAAGGTGCTGCTCTTTTCCTGCACATGATTAGAGCCATTGCCATTCTTTACAGTCCTGGAACAACCAGTGAAAGCCAAAACAATAATGACAAAATTCAGTTTTGGTTTGTATCTAAAGATAAAATTATTTCCGAGACCCAGGATTATGCACTAAAGGGAATCTGTCACCCCATTTTTTGCCTATAAGCTGCAGCCACCACCATCAGGGGCTTATCTACAGCATTCTATAATGCTGTAGATAAGCCCCCGATGTAACCTGAAAGATAAGAAAAACAAGTTAGATTATGCTCACCCAGGGGCGGTCCCGGTGCGGTCCAGGTCCAGCGCCTACCATCTTCATACGATGACGTCCTCTTCCTTGCTTTGTGTCGCGGCTCCTGTGCAGGCATACTTTATCTGCCCTGTTGAGGGCAGAACCAGAAACAGAGCAAAGTATTGCAGTGCGCAGGGAAATGTCAGAGAGGCCCGGCGTCTGCGCACTGCAGTACTTTGCTCTGCCCTCAACAGGGCACATCAGTACGCCTGCACAGGAGCCGCGACATGAAGCAAGGAAGAGGACGTCATGGTATGAAGATGGGAGGCGCTGGACCCGGACCTCGCCGGGACCGCACCTGGGTGAGCATAATCTAACTTGTTATTCTCATCTTTCAGGTTACATCGGGGGCTTATCTACAGCATGCTGTAGATAAGCCCCTGATGGCGTTGGCCGAAGCTTATAGGCGAAAAATGGGGTGACAGATTCCCTTTAAAACCTTTATTCAGCTCCTTCACAAGCGTTTTCATTTGCACCCACTGCAGTGATTGTGCAGTATTTTGTGGCTTCAGAAGCACACCTTGATACTGTTCCTGTGATGTTCCGGTCTCACACTGTGTCCTGTACTACAGGCCTCTACCCTTATGGCCAATACTGGGATAAGTTCACAATCTCCTATGCAGGAGAAGATCCAGACCAGTTCAGCACCGTTGCACAAGCCAATAATGTCACAGGGTGATCCAGCAGGAGCTCCAGCCTAACACTGCACTACATACGCCAGTCTACACAGAGGACATGTCTACAAAAGTAAGTCTCCCTGTGATAGTGACATTGCATGAGTGGAGGTGGCTCTGCCAGAACAGTCCAGAGGAGCTCCTTTACATGCCGCCCTCTCCACTGCTCTTGCAGGTAGGTAGGATATGTAACCTATCAGTCTTTACAGAATTTGGAGGCTCAGGAAGGCTGGTACGGGCGAGCTAAGAGTATTGACACTATGCAGATCAGCACTCTTGGGGGCAGCGTTGGGTGGGCATTGGATACCATTGCTCGGAAGAGTGGTAATTTTGCTGCGTTTTAGGTTAGAACTATGAATTAGAGACCATGTAGTTCAAGCTGTCCAAGTATGTCATGTCAACAAAAAGATACTTTGGCGTCTACCGGGCGTCTTTTGAACCTTCCCATTGACTTCTAATTTAATGCAAGGAGCGTCTTCAGAGCAGAAAATGAATGGTCAGCTCACTTTTTAATGTCTTGTCATACTTACATACCTGAAGTGGATAAAAGACGCTCAAAAGACTAAATATATGAAGAGCATGTTGTTTTTACATAGAAATAAATATAATCATTCTTTTGAATATTTTCTGGACACCTTTTTAGGCAGGTTTCAGAGCAGACCGTCGGAAAAAGACATCATGTGCCCATGTCCTAACAGTTACATGGGAGGCTTTGCAGACACATTACAAAAGGGTCCATATTAGTGATGAGCACGCTCGGGTGTCCTCCGAGTATTTTTTAGTGCTCGGAAATTTAATTTTTCTTGCCGCAACGGAATGATTTACATCTGTTAACCAGCATAAGTACATGTGGGATTTGCCTGGTTGCTAGGGAATCCCCACATGTAATCAAGCTGGATAACAGATGTAAATCATTCAGCTGTGGTGATGAAAACTAAATCTCCGAGCACTAAAAAATACTCAAAGGACACTCGAGCGTGCTCGGGAAATCTTGAGTAACGAGTATATTCGCTCATCACTAGTCCCTATGATTTTTTCACATTGAAAATTAGATTGGAAAACGGCCTTTAATTCTGACGATGGTTGAAATGAAGAAGACACGCAGGTTCTTCCAGACAGAAAAACCAACACAGACACAAACATGATCAAAGGGGCTGAGGGGGCAAAGATCTAGACAGTGATGACCAGGCAGCCACTGACTGGGTTACAAATAGAAGCACAGATATAGAAGAGACATAAAAAGTCTGAGATGTCTGGTAGGTACATAAACACATGTGCAAAACACATAGAGAGTATGATGGGTAACTACAGCATAACTGCACAGGTGCAGGTGGGTACTGGCGATGGTGATCACACAGATATGTATTGAGAAATACGCAAGAATTACACAGGGCAGTGATGGCCCTATGGTTACAGGCCCAAGAATAAAGTTATTTTCACATGTTGTGGATTTGCTGTGTGTTTTCAGTCCGTATTTGGTGATGGAAAATCTGCAGATTAAAGTAGCAGCAAATCTCATCTACACATTGAGCAAAATCTCCTTTTGGAAATCGAGCTGCATTGCAGATTTTTAAGTTCACAGCAGGTCAATTCTTTTTGTAGATTTTCAGAGCGGACTCTACCCTTTGCAATGAATGGGGTGAAATGGACCATAAATCCACTACAGAACTGCAATGATTATTATAGTCCCATGTGAACATATCCTGAGTGAGTCATGAGGCAACTGTGTGACAAGCCGTTGAGTGGTGAAGCCAAAATTATTAACCTTGCATCAAATTATAAATAGTCTAAAAAAAAAAAGGCCAAGAATAGTTAACAACTGCCAAAAATGATCAATGTGGAATCCTCCCCGCACAGTAAGGCCATCATCACAGGTGGGCCACCTGGTTCTGTAAAATGTTTATTTGCTTTTATTTAGTTAGATACAATTTGTTGTTTTTATTTGTAATTTAAAAGTTGTATTCATCTTAACCTGACAGATACTTTCCATCTGTTTACTAGAAGTTGAGTAAAAAAAAAACACTCATTTTAGTTTAGTATTATTCTTTATTCCAATGAAAGGTTATTTATAAGTAATAAATTTGAAAACTTTCTTTCCATTGCCAAGAACAATGTAGCAGCATTGTTTCAACAATCCTCTATGACTTCACCTCTGAAAGTCCCCTTTATAACTCACCCTATACTTAGTTGTACTTTTCTTTTAAAGTCTTCATAGAAAAGTATTTGTGCCCAAAAAGCAATGATTGACATGCGCTATATGGACTGGAATTGTATCCGCGATCACAAGTTATATTTCAACTGCTGGTCACAGACATGAGACTACTGTCAGTGGAGCTCACTGATTTTTGTAGGATCTGGAGACAACACCATATACCCAGTATGGTGACCGACAGACACAACATCGAAAGCGTGATCAGAGAGGCTGGAATTCAACACTTCCAATCGGCCGGTCAAGTAAACAGCACTGCACCCAGTAACTGAGCTCGGTGGCTCTGCCTGAATTGACAACATGAGCTGCACAGAGCCCCTGCGGTCAGTTATTGGCTGCAGTGGTTGATATGACATCAGCATTGCAGACTCTAATAACATCGGGATCATCCCTTGACCCGGAGAGGGTGAATAAAGCAAAGTTTATTTACAAAAAGCAAACAAAAAAAAAACTGCAAAAAAACAAGAACAAACTGCAACTTGGGTTCGGTGGTTTTTCAAAAACAGAAAACCCCTTTGGCTGCCATCACACTAGCAGTATTTGGTCAGTATTTTACATCAGTATTTGTAAGCCAAAACCAGGAGTGGGTGATAAATGCAGAAGTGGTGCATATGTTTCTATTATACTTTTCCTCTATTTGTTCCACTCCTGGTTTTGGCTTAGGCCGGTTTCACACGTCAGTGGCTCCGGTACGTGAGGTGACAGATGTTGTCCGTGTGCAGTCCGTGTGCCGTGCAGGAGACAGCGCTACTGTAAGCGCTGTCCCCCCCGCGTGTGATGCTGAAGCCCCATTCATTTCTTCTCTCCAGCAGCGTTTGCTGGAAAGAAGGAATGAATAATCTTTTTTTTATTTATTTTTGTTTTTAAAATAAAGTTGCCGGTAATCTGCCCCCTCCCACCGCCTGTGCGCCCCCCCGCTGGCATTAAAATACTTACCCAGCTCCCTCGGCGCTTACATCCTCTCAGCGTCGCTGCTTGTCCTGTATGAGCGGTCACGTGGTGCCGCACATTACAGTGATGAATATGCGGCTCCACCTCCCATAGGGGTGGAGCCGCATATTCATTACTGTAATAAGAAGCACAACGTGACCGCTCATGCAGGACAAGCAGCGACGCTGAGAGGATGTAAGCGCCGAGGGAGCTGGGTAAGTATTTTAATGCCAGCGGAGGGGCGCACAGGGGGTGGGAGGGGGCAGATTACTGGCAACTTTATTTTAAAAACAAAAATAAATTAAAAAAAAAAGATTATTCATTCCTTCTTTCCAGTGAACGCTGCTGGGAAGAAGGGTTGAATACCGGCTTCAGCACCGCACGCAGGGGACAGAGCTTAACACTAGCGCTGTCTCCTGCACGGTCCGTGTGGTCCTCATTCGGCACATGGGCGGCACACGGCTGCCGCACGTGTGCCACACTGATGTTCAACGTAAGCGCACGGACACAGATAATTCCGGTATTCCGGTACCGGAATTATCTGGACGTGTGAGACTGGCCTTACAGATGCTGATGTAAAATACTGACCAAATACTGCTAGTGTGACAACAGCCTTCAAGTGTTTGGTTTTTTTGTGTGTGTGCAGGGCAGATGTTAAAGGGTTTATCCAGGACTATTATCCAGGACTATATTATTTTGTTACTATGACTCAAAAAAACAAACAGGCATAACTAACTAAATGAAAAAAAAAAAAAAATGTATTTTTATTTTTTCATCGTCTTTCCCAGTTCCACCCATTTTGGTAAAGATGGGTGAAAGTAAGGTGAAAACCACAAAAGTTGCAAAAAATTAGAGAAACCTCGAGTTGTGCTAAATTACATCTGCTAATTACCTTTGTGTTTTTCATTAGATTTTCTGGCAAAAATATTTTCATTATTCAGGACCATGATGTTCGATTTCAAATCACAATTAAGGTGCATGGAACTGTCATGGGGATCTTTACAAATAAACATGGGGGTTTTGAAACAAAAATACCAAAAATACATAGAATAGAATCCTGCCAGATACAGACAATATATATATATATATATATATATATATATATATATGTATATATATACACACATACATATATATATATATATATATATATATATATATATATATATATATATATATATATATATATATATATATATACATATATATATACATAGAAGACTTGGTCTTTATTTTGGGAAGGCACTGAAGTTAATTTCTACTCCTTCACCAACCACCTCTCCAACAACATATCTAATCTCTATGACTATTTTAATTCTAAAAATCCACAGAATATTTTAACCTAATATCATCAGAATGTACAGGAGTGATCACAAAACTTATATTAAGTTACTAAAGTTCTGATTTCAATAAATGGAAAAATAAAAAAACATTCCACATGGTCATTTCTAATGTTTCTAATTACTCCAACTATGAGAATTTTATTTCTCAAATTTATGCAATGTTTAAAAAAAAGTGTGAGGAAAAGAAACTATCTGCTGGACATTATTAATGGTGCTTTCCTGAGAGCCAAGGATTTGTCACACCTAGAATGTGTCTTCCTCATTATACATCATCAATGCAGGACAAAACAAAGGGAATATTGTTGGAATTTCATCTTAACTTTCAATCATTTCCATCAAAACATCAGAAGGAAATCACAGGAACACTCGTATATAATTCTCAGTGACCCTTATTTATTAAAAAGTCCTCCCAAAAATCCAAATTTAACATTCAGATGAGCCTGAACATTAAAACCTTTCCAAGCAGCGAGTACCGAGATCAATTAAGGGTAGAGTGTCACCCCCAAAGCTCAGTTTAAACTAATCAGATGGGTGACTTCACCCCTATAATAATCACGCCTGCTTAGCGTTCTTAGCTTTGATCATCCAAAAAACGATCTTTAAAGGGAACCTGTCACCCCGAAAATCGGGGGTGAGGTAATCCCACCGGCATCAGGGGCTTATCTGCAGCATTCTATAATGCTGTAGATAAGCCCCCGATGTTACCTGAAAAAGGAGAAAAAGACGTTAGATTATACTCACCCAGGGGCGGTCCCGCTGCTGGTCTGGTCAGATGGGCGTCTCCGGTCCGCTGCGTCGCCTTCCATCTTCTTTCCATGACGTCCTCTTCTGATCTTCAGCCACGGCTCCGGCGCAGGCGTACTTTGCTCTGCCCTGTTGAGGGCAGAGGATAGTACAGCAGTGCGCAGGCGCCGGAAAGGTCAGAGGCTCGGCGCCTGCGCACTGCAGTACTTTGTCTGCCCTCAACAGGGCAGAGCAAAGTACGCCTGCGCCGGAGCCGTGGCCGAAGATCAGAAGAGGACGTCATGGAAAGAAGATGGGAGGCGCCGCAGCGGACCGCAGACGCCCATCTGACCAGACCAGCAGCGGGACCGCCCCTGGGTGAGTATAATCTAACGTCTTTTTCTCCTTTTTCAGGTAACATCGGGGGCTTATCTACAGCATTACAGAATGCTGCAGATAAGCCCCTGATGCCGGTGGGATTACCTCACCCGCGATTTTCGGGGTGACAGGTTCCCTTTAATCATTATGCATATGTGGGTGCTCTGCCGGAGCGGACATATCATTGGGGCAACCTGTGCAGCTGCACAGAGGCCCAATAAATAAGGGGGCCACGACAATCCCCAAAACATGTGGGCTGTTAGACTACAAAGGACCCTCATACTATTATTGCATAGGAGCCCTTTTCTGTCTATGCCAGTGGTGCTCTGGGCACCCTCAGCATGGCTAAAACCCCAATGCCCCATTCTACTTGTCCTCCCTTGTTGACTGACAGCGCTGCCTGAACCGAAAACTCAGCGATGTGTACACACTGATCCTGCAAGGGCACAGCGCACACACTGTCAATGCAGGAGTAGGTACCCAGACATTCATCTCTCCTGTCTGCCCAGAAATCATCTGTGGTTATTGATCCAAATTACCCATCTTTTCTTAACCATGCCCAGTATTCAGCTGTGGTTATTGGTTCACACTAGCAATTAACCGACAAGGAAATACAATTCAAAAAACATTAGAGAAAAAAGGCAGTCTTACTTATCAACACCAGGTCATCGTACCAAAGCAACACAAGCTTTGGTGCGGTTACCTGGTATTAGTAAATAAGGCTGCCATTTATCTGTGATCTTTATTGGTCCACGCTAGCCATCTCTCACTATGCCCAGTAATCAGAAGGGCTGTTGGTCCACACTAGCCATCTCTCACTATGCCCAGTAATCAGAGGGGGCTGTTGGTCCACGCTAGCCATCTCTCACTATGCCCAGTAATCAGAGGGGGCTGTTGGTCCACACTAGCCATCTCTCACTATGCCAGTAATCAGAGGGGGCTGTTGGTCCACACTAGCCATATCTCACTATGCCCAGTAATCAGAGGGGGCTGTTGGTCCACACTAGCCATCTCTCACTATGCCCAGTAATCAGAGGGGGCTGTTGGTCCACACTAGCCATATCTCACTATGCCAGGAATCAGAGGGGGCTGTTGGTCCACACTAGCCATATCTCACTATGCCCAGTAATCAGAGGGGCTGTTGGTCCACACTAGCCATCTCTCACTATGCCCAGTAATCAGAGGGGGCTGTTGGTCCACACTAGCCATCTCTCACTATGCCCAGTAATCAGAAGGGGCTGTTGGTCCACGCTAGCCATCTCTCACTATGCCCAGTCATCAGAAGGGGCTGTTGGTCCACGCTAGCCATCTCTCACTATGCCCAGTAATCAGAGGGGCTGTTGGTCCACACTAGCCATATCTCACTATGCCCAGTAATCAGAGGGGGCTGTTGGTCCACGCTAGCCATCTCTCACTATGCCCAGTAATCAGAGGTGGCAATTGGTCCACGCTAGCCATCTCTCACTATGCCCAGTAATCAGAGGGGCTGTTGGTCCACACTAGCCATATCTCACTATGCCCAGTAATCAGAGGGGCTGTTGGTCCACACTAGCCATCTCTCACTATGCCCAGTAATCAGAGGGGGCTGTTGGTCCACACTAGCCATCTCTCACTATGCCCAGTAATCAGAGGGGGCTGTTGGTCCACACTAGCCATCTCTCACTATGCCCAGTAATCAGAGGGGGCTGTTGGTCCACACTAGCCATCTCTCACTATGCCCAGTAATCAGAAGGGGCTGTTGGTCCACACTAGCCATCTCTCACTATGCCCAGTAATCAGAGGGGGCTGTTGGTCCACACTAGCCATCTCTCACTATGCCCAGTAATCAGAAGGGGCTGTTGGTCCACACTAGCCATCTCTCACTATGCCCAGTAATCAGAAGGGGCTGTTGGTCCACACTAGCCATCTCTCACTATGCCCAGTAATCAGAGGGGGCTGTTGGTCCACACTAGCCATCTCTCACTATGCCCAGTAATCAGAGGGGGCTGTTGGTCCACACTAGCCATCTCTCACTATGCCCAGTAATCAGAGGGGGCTGTTGGTCCACACTAGCCATCTCTCACTATGCCCAGTAATCAGAAGGGGCTGTTGGTCCACGCTAGCCATCTCTCACTATGCCCAGTAATCAGAAGGGGCTGTTGGTCCACGCTAGCCATCTCTCACTATGCCCAGTAATCAGAGGTGGCAGTTGGTCCACGCTAGCCATCTCTCACTATGCCCAGTAATCAGAGGGGCTGTTGGTCCACACTAGCCATATCTCACTATGCCCAGTAATCAGAAGGGGCTGTTGGTCCACGCTAGCCATCTCTCACTATGCCCAGTAATCAGAGGTGGCTGTTGGTCCACGCTAGCCATCTCTCACTATGCCCAGTAATCAGAGGTGGCTGTTGGTCCACGCTAGCCATCTCTCACTATGCCCAGTAATCAGAAGGGGCTGTTGGTCCACGCTAGCCATCTCTCACTATGCCCAGTAATCAGAAGGGGCTGTTGGTCCACGCTAGCCATCTCTCCCTATGCCCAGTAATCAGAGGTGGCTGTTGGTCCACGCTAGCCATCTCTCACTATGCCCAGTAATCAGAGGTGGCTGTTGGTCCACGCTAGACATCTCTCACTATGCCCAGTAATCAGAGGGGGCTGTTGGTCCACACTAGCCATCTCTCACTATGCCCAGTAATCAGCGGGGGCTGTTGGTCCACGCTAGCCATCTCTTACTATGCCAGTAATCAGAAAGGGCTGTTGGTCAACACTAGCCATCTCTTACTATGCCAGTAATCAGAAAGGGCTGTTGGTCCACACTAGCCATCTCTCACTATGCCAGTAATCAGAAGGGGCTGTTGGTCCACGCTAGCCATCTCGAACTATTATCAGTAATCAGAGGGGGCTGTTGGTCAACACTAGCCATCTCTCACTATGCCAGTAATCAGAAAGGGCTGTTGGTCAACACTAGCCATCTCTCACTATGCCCAGTAATCAGAGGGGGCTGTTCGTCCACGCTAGCCATCTCTCACTATGCCCAGTAATCAGAGGAGGCTGTTGGTCCATGCTAGCCATCTCTCACTATGCCCAGTAATCAGAGGGGGCTGTTGGTCCACACTAGCCATCTCTCACTATGCCCAGTAATCAGAGGGGGCTGTTGGTCCACGCTAGCCATCTCTCACTATGCCCAGTAATCAGAAGGGGCTGTTGGTCCACGCTAGCCATCTCTCACTATGCCAGTAATCATAGGGGGCTGTTGGTGCACAATACACATCTGGTCAAACACTATCCAGCTTTCCACGCACAAATACCCAGCTTTGCCTAGCCATCGGTTGCTTTTGTTCAAAGTAGTGGACCAGGTCCTTTATTTCACCTGGTCCACTACTTTGTTAGTGATGATGACCTTTATTAGGATGAGTCGTAAATATCAGATTAGTGGAACAACACTTCAGATACCACCTGGCGCGACCCCTAGTATGTTGTCTACTGCATTTTTTGCTGTATCTGATTAAGGAAACTTGTTTCGAAACACATTGTAATTTAAGACTAATAAATATGAGATTAGTTAATACCTTTTGAGCTTAGTTTGCTTTAACTATAAGAAAAGAGTCGCGCCAGTTTAGAATTGTTACCTACACATCATAAAGAGAACCTGTCAGCATGATTCATGAAGGTAAAGGTATGAACATAATGGCGCTGTCATACCTTTAGTGAAGATATCTGCAATGTTGTTTTTCTTTAATCCGCTTTTGAAGTTTTTGGGTAATAAGATTTTGGTGCACAGGGGCAGGACACTCCAACCCCAGTGTCTGAATGACAAGTAACCGACTTGTGAATCACCTGCTTACTGTTTGAAATTTTGTGCCGGTGACGTCCTTGCCGCAGGCGGTACCTGCACAGAATGCTTTCCCAGTGGTCTTCAATAAAATGGTGCCAGTTTCGGAACATGGGAAGATTGAGAGTTCGTCTCTATGACATGTCTCCAGTAAGTAAATGAGCCAAAATCTCAATCTGCGCATGCACCACCACGGACACCATTTTACTGAAGACTACCGGGAAAGCAATCAGCGAATGCGCTGCTACCAGCGCCCTTTTATTAAACACCACCAGAAAGTCAATCTGCGTATGCACCCCCACCCCTGCCGTGGAAAGTACAGTGCTGGTGCAAAATTTTAAATAGGATGCAGCTCATTGATGAAGCAGTGACCTATCAATCAGACACTAGAGGCAGGTAGAGGGGCTAGGGCAGGAGCCGAAGACCCAACCCACAGTCCTGCCACTGTGCACCTAAATCTTATTACCTGACAACTTCAAGTGAGGATAAAAAAAACTAATGGTATCTATCTAATCTGTATAACAGCGCCATTGTGGCCATGCCTTTACTTTAACTTACAAAATTGTGCTGACAGGTTCTCTTTATAGGATCTGTCAGCAGGTTTTGCTATGCAATCTGAGGACAGCATGAGATAAAGGTTAAAACACAGATTGCAACAATGTGTAACTTGTCAAGCTGTGAGCTGTTGTTTACTTATAGTGACGGTTTTATCACCAGGACATTATCATTGCTGTGACTAAAGGTACCTTCACACTGAACGATATTGCTAGCGATCCGTGACGTTGCAGCGTCTTGGCTAGCGATATCGTTCAGTTTGACAGGCAGCAGCGATCAGGATCCTGCTGTGATGTCGTTGGTCGCTGCAGAAAGTCCAGAACTTTATTTAGTCGCTGGACTCCCTGCAGACATCGCTGAATCGGCGTGTGTGACACCGATTCAGCGATGTCTTCACTGGTAACCAGGGTAAACATCGGGTTACTAAGCGCAGGGCCGCACTTAGTAACCTGATGTTTACCCTGGTTACCAGCGTAAACGTAAAAAAAACAAACACTACATACTTACATTCCGGTGTCTGTCCTCCGGCGCTGTGTTTCTCTGCACTGTGAGTGCCGGCCAGCCGGAAAGCACAGCGGTGATGTCACCGCTGTGCTTTCCGGCTGGCGCTCACAGTCAGTGCAGAGAAGCACAGCGCCGGGGGACAGACACCGGAATGTAAGTATGTAGTGTTTTTTTTTTTTTACGCTTACGCTGGTAACCAGGGTAAACATCGGGTTACTAAGCGCGGCCCTGCATGGCTGTGAAAAAGATCGTCAGATCGAAACGCGTTGCCGTATAGCCCTTCATGTGCAGGGGCACCTACCGGAGGGAGCTTGGTTATTCTATGTGTGTGGATTTTATCTTTTGGAATTCAATAAATATTACCGTATTTTAGGAGCTGGATCTCAATCCCTTTTTTTTTTCCTTGGATAACCCGATGTTTACCCTGGTTACCCTGGGACCGGCATCGTTTGTCGCTGGAGAGCTGTCTGTGTGACAGCTCTCCAGCAACCACACAGCGACGCTGCAGCGATCGGGATCGTTGTCTAGATCGCTGCAGCGTCGCTAAATGTGATGGTACCTTAACTGGTACGCTAGAATTGGTGCATTGGTTTGACTCCGCCCCTCCTGTAATTAGCAGGTCACTCTCTATAGACAATGTGCATAGAGGGCTTGGTGGGGTTAGCTTTCTCAGCACTGCTGCATTCTAGATCTCTCTGATTGTGTCACAACTGATGCACCCAGTAAACTAAGTAACACATCTTTGGCTTTAGGGTCTCTTTTCCTACATCATGCTGCTCTCAGATGAGGTAGCAAAACCCTGATGATAGAATTTATTTTTAATGTATAAGGACTAAGAATGAGAATAGCTACTTACATAATGGTCAAAAAGTAACTATTCACAAGTCACACACTGCAGAGCTGAAAGAAGGATATTTCATCACAGCACCATGAGAGTTAGGCTATGTTCACATGTACAGTAGTTATTTGCGTTTCTGAATCCATTTTGGAATTTAAAAAAAAATGGAAATAAAATGTAGCACTAACAGTATCCAATCATTTGAAAGGGGACAGAAATGTCTTAAAGTGCCTTAAATTTTCTTCCTTTCCAGCTGCAATCTGTTTTTCAGCTGGATCAAAAATCATATTCTCCCTAACTTTTTTGTCTGTCGGATAACAACTGATTCTTTTTTTTTTTTAACAATGAAGTCTATGGTAGATGGATGATGATGGCTAGTCATCCGTTAGGTCTGCTTTTTTAGTATTGCACATGTCCAGAACACTACAGGTCTTCTGCAACACCTCTATTAAAACTATTCCATTGCAAATGGAACAAAAACAGATACAAAACGAAAACCAAAATGTCGTTTTTTAACCAAATTCATTTTTTTTTAAAAGATGGATCCTTTGCTTTTCATTTTGCATCCGTTTTTGCTCCATGTGTAAAAGAATCCAGTTGTTTTACTTAATACTGGTTCCGTTACAGACGCGTGACAACCAAACATGTGAACAAAAGCTAATCCTTAATCAATATACATATTGATTTTACAATAAGTAGCATTTAAATAGTTGCAACATGCATAATACATATGTGCAAAACCTATAGCTATGGTGCCTATAGGTGAAATGGGTACGCCCATCACTTATATGGTTAGATCTATCAATGAAAGGATATTAATAACAGCGAGCGGCTCATATTAATAATATCCGTGTCTGTGATCAGCGTATTGATATATGTGCTATGTACTGTTCTGACCATAGCAAGGGAAGCAGCATCTCGTACTCATATTAGGGACTGGGATTTTACATTTTCTAGTAAATTTGGATTTTTTAGCAATTGTCAAAGTAGGTAACTGTCCATAGAGAATGGAAAAGAGTGCAGATAGTGTGAATTGGACGTGCCCAAAAAAACAAAGACTCACTTTAGAGAAAAATTAAGCAAAATTACATTTTTTTAACATTTAGTAAATTTTTTTTTTTAGTAAATTTTTTAGTTGATTTTGTTTCCGTTCCTATAAGTGTGAAATGCGAATGGCAGACAGCAGTATCCCACCCTATACTGTAGCCACCGCCGCATGAAGCCACACTGGGCACATCCCAGCTCGTACAGGCTGTAGGGGGACGTTTAACCCCTTCAGTCGTGGAAAGTGGGTCCCAATGCCATCAGAACATATCATAGGTGCCTCCACTGAGGGACAGACTACAAAAAATGGACTCACCGCTTGTACTAAATCCGCAGCAAAGCAGGCAGCAAACACCAGCAGGCAAATTCTGCAAGGCAAACACATTGCAGAACATTACACCTGGGGCTCACAGTGTGGCGCCCCCCACCCTCACCTGGCTACACGGAGAAGTCATGCCCAGGAAAGTCACCACAGTACTCACCGTGCCCTCATCTCCTAGTCCCTGGCTGGCTGGCTGGCAGCCTCCCCTGCTTTCTTCTTGCAGCTACAGTGGTCTCTCCCGGGGGCTCATTGAAAGCGTCTTCACAGAACTCGGAAAAGTTAGTGCAGCGGGGGTGTCCCAGGGGAGAACTGCAACAAAGGGAAGACGGCCAAAGGGGGTTAATACGGAGCGGACTGACGCGAGGACGGGCAGAGTTCCCGCACAGGTCGGGACACGGAGCCGAGGAAGGACCGGCTGCGCACACTTACTCGCCTCAGCTCGGAGCACGGCTTGCTTCCATACACTGTACGGGCAGGCTGAGGTTACATGGAGGAGGGGCGGGGCCGGCCTGTCAGTCACAGCTCTGACCGGGTCTGGGGAAGGCTGAGGAGACTGCTGCACCCATAGGAAATAATACAGTGTAGGGCACAGATAGCAATAGGTCTGTCAGGTAGGACATAGGGACATGGCAGGAGCAGGGCATGTGAGGGGTATAACTGCTCCCCCCCCATTATATGCACAGACATGGCAGGAGCAGGGCATGTGAGGGTATAACTGCCCCCCCATTATATGCACAGACATGGCAGGAGCAGGGCATGTGAGGGTATAACTGCCCCCCCATTATATGCACAGACATGGCAGGAGCAGGGCATGTGAGGGTATAACTGCCCCCCCATTATATGCACAGACATGGCAGGAGCAGGGCATGTGAGGGGTATAACTGCTCCCCCCCCCATTATATGCACAGACATGGCAGGAGCAGGGCATGTGAGGGGTATAACTGTTCCCCCCCCATTATATGCACAGACATGGCAAGAGCAGGGCATGTGAGGGTATAACTGCTCCCCCCCCATTATATGCACAGACATGGCAAGAGCAGGGCATGTGAGGGGTATAACTGCTCCCCCCCCCATTATATGCACAGACATGGCAAGAGCAGGGCATGTGAGGGTATAACTGCCCCCCCATTATATGCACAGACATGGCAGGAGCAGGGCATGTGAGGGTATAACTGCCCCATTATATGCACAGACATGGCAGGAGCAGGGCATGTGAGGGTATAACTGCCCCCCCATTATATGCACAGACATGGCAGGAGCAGGGCATGTGAGGGTATAACTGCCCCCCCATTATATGCACAGACATGGCAGGAGCAGGGCATGTGAGGGTATAACTGCCCCCCCATTATATGCACAGACATGGCAGGAGCAGGGCATGTGAGGGGTATAACTGTTCCCCCCCCATTATATGCATAGACATGGCAGGAGCAGGGCATGTGAGGGTATAACTGCCCCATTATATGCACAGACATGGCAGGAGCAGGGCATGTGAGGGTATAACTGCCCCCCCATTATATGCACAGACATGGCAGGAGCAGGGCGTGTGAGGGGTATAACTGTTCCCCCCCCCATTATATGCACAGACATGGCAGGAGCAGGGCATGTGAGGGTATAACTGCCCCCCCATTATATGCACAGACATGGCAGGAGCAGGGCATGTGAGGGTATAACTGCCCCCCCATTATATGCACAGACATGGCAGGAGCAGGGCGTGTGAGGGTATAACTGCCCCCCCATTATATGCACAGACATGGCAGGAGCAGGGCATGTGAGGGTATAACTGCCCCCCCCATTATATGCACAGACATGGCAGGAGCAGGGCATGTGAGGGGTATAACTGTTCCCCCCCCATTATATGCACAGACATGGCAGGAGCAGGGCATGTGAGGGTATAACTGCCCCCCCATTATATGCACAGACATGGCAGGAGCAGGGCATGTGAGGGTATAACTGCCCCCCCATTATATGCACAGACATGGCAGGAGCAGGGCATGTGAGGGTATAACTGCCCCCCCATTATATGCACAGACATGGCAGGAGCAGGGCATGTGAGGGTATAACTGCCCCCCCATTATATGCACAGACATGGCAGGAGCAGGGCATGTGAGGGTATAACTGCCCCCCCATTATATGCACAGACATGGCAGGAGCAGGGCATGTGAGGGTATAACTGCCCCCCCATTATATGCACAGACATGGCAGGAGCAGGGCATGTGAGGGTATAACTGCCCCATTATATGCACAGACATGGCAGGAGCAGGGCATGTGAGGGTATAACTGCCCCATTATATGCACAGACATGGCAGGAGCAGGGCATGTGAGGGTATAACTGCCCCATTATGTGCACAGACATGGCAGGAGCAGGGCATGTGAGGGTATAACTGCCCCATTGTGTGCACAGACATGGCAAGAGCAGGGCACGTGAGGGTATAACTGCGCCATTGTGTGCACAGACATGGCAGGAGCAGGGCATGTGAGGGTATACCTGCCCCATTGTTGCACAGACATGGCAGGAGCAGGGCATGTAAGGGTATAACTGCCCCATTATATGCACAGACATGGCAGGAGCAGGGCATGTAAGGGTATAACTGCCCCATTGTGTGCACAGACATGGCAGGAGCAGGGCATGTGAGGGTATAACTGCCCCATTATATGCACAGACATGGCAGGAGCAGGGCATGTGAGGGTATAACTGCCCCATTATATGCACAGACATGGCAGGAGCAGGGCATGTGAGGGTATACCTGCCCCATTGTGTGCACAGACATGGCAGGAGCAGGGCATGTGAGGGTATAACTGCCCCATTATATGCACAGACATGGCAGGAGCAGGGCATGTGAGGGTATAACTGCCCCATTATGTGCACAGACATGGCAGGAGCAGGGCATGTGAGGGTATAACTGCCCCATTGTGTGCACAGACATGGCAAGAGCAGGGCACGTGAGGGTATAACTGCGCCATTGTGTGCACAGACATGGCAGGAGCAGGGCATGTGAGGGTATACCTGCCCCATTGTTGCACAGACATGGCAGGAGCAGGGCATGTAAGGGTATAACTGCCCCATTATATGCACAGACATGGCAGGAGCAGGGCATGTAAGGGTATAACTGCCCCATTGTGTGCACAGACATGGCAGGAGCAGGGCATGTGAGGGTATAACTGCCCCATTATATGCACAGACATGGCAGGAGCAGGGCATGTGAGGGTATAACTGCCCCATTATATGCACAGACATGGCAGGAGCAGGGCATGTGAGGGTATACCTGCCCCATTGTGTGCACAGACATGGCAGGAGCAGGGCATGTGAGGGTATAAGTGCCCCATTGTGTGCACAGACATGGCAGGAGCAGGTCATGTAAGGGTATAACTGCCCCATTATATGCACAGACATGGCAGGAGCAGGGCATGTGAGGGTATAACTGCCCCATTGTGTGCACAGACATGGCAGGAGCAGGGCATGTAAGGGTATAACTGCCCCATTATATGCACAGACATGGCAGGAGCAGGGCATGTGAGGGTATACCTGCCCCATTGTGTGCACAGACATGGTAGGAGCAGGGCATGTGAGGGTATACCTGTCCCATTGTGTGCACAGACATGGCAGGAGCAGGGCATGTGTGGGGTATAACTTCCACCTTGTGTGCACAGACATGGCAGGAGCAGGGCATGTGAGGGTATAACTGCCCCATTGTGTGCACAGACATGGCAGGAGCAGGGCATGTGTGGGGTATAACTTCCACCTTGTGTGCACAGACATGGCAGGAGCAGGGCATGTGAGGGTATAACTGCCCCATTGTGTGCACAGACATGGCAGGAGCAGGGCATGTGAGGGATAACTGCCCCATTATGTGCACAGACATGGCAGGAGCAGGGCATGTGTGTTGCACCACTTCCACCTTGGCTGCTTCTTCTAACAGACAGCTCAGTAAAGGATGTATATTAGTTTTCAATTACAGGTTCAGGTCCCTCCGCAGACAAAAAAAAAAAAAAAGTTCCCTCTCTGGAAATGGCATGCTGTGTCTTAATAAGACAGTGGGCGGGAGTGGGTGTTGGGAGTGGGTGGGCTGTAGCAGGAGGCTGGGGTCACTATCACCAGAGGGGAAAAAAATCCAAGGAGTCTCTCCATTATTTTTGTGAAAAGGCTGTAGAGAGGCCACAGCTATCAGTGAGCTGCAGGTTTCTTTAGCCTAGGGGAGATGCTGACGCGGAGGGATTTATGAGAAAATAGTGCGCCTCGTAACTTCACTAGGAAAAAAAAGTTTAGCAGTTCTTTGCAGAAGTCAGCAGCATAGCCCAGGTCCGGGGTGGCCCCTGCTCACTGTGTGTTGCCGCATCTCCTCCTCTGCCTGGGCGTTTAGCATAATATGTCAGATCCTCAGCCTCTGCCTTGTCATTGGAGCCGGTGTTGAGACATTTCAGGGGGACCTGAAGAATGAGGTTGGGGCATTTGCACAGGCTCGCTGTCCTCGCCTTGGTGCTGCTGGTGCACTGGGTGCAGAATGCAGACTCTGCGGTAAGTACCGTCTTCTCTTGCCTTCTTCTGTGCAATGCAGGGGCTATGGACATGTTGGAGGGGGTGCTGGCTGTCTTATATTTATAAACCTTGTAACTCAAACCCTCTGTGATTCTGTTTAAAAATAGTGGATTGTGACCTCACCATGACAAGGAAGAGGCAGGGGCTATTTATGTCATTTTGGGAGAAAATGTAGCAAACCTGGATCTTAATTTTATTCACTATTGTTTCTATAGATGAGTCTATTTTTTGGCTTTTTTAGGACCTTTTGCTGACAGCTCTGACCCCACAGGAGGCACAGCACACTATGGATATTTCAGTTCTGATGCTTTTCTCTGTGAATGATACATTCTCTTTTTCTTAAATATTGGGATGATTTTTATTTAGTGTCAGATAAACTTTTCCTGCTATTTCCTGGTCATGAATATAAGATGGGTTCAGTGACCCTATAATGTTCTGCATCTCTGGTTTCTATGAAAAGAGCAAACAATATATATTTTTTATCAATGTAGGCATAAAAGAAGGATAGCCTTAAAGCCCTCCACATTTATATCCACCAGCCGCCCTCCCAGTGTAGGCGCTCTCTGACTTCATATACACTTTATGCCACTAATCTGCATCCTATAATGCTCCAAATGTTGTAAAACTACAACTCCCGGCCTGGAACTGTCGTGACATGCTGGGAACTGTAGTTTTAGGACACCTGGAAAGCTCCAGGTTACAACCTTATGCCTGATACGGTCAATCCCATTTAGCATCTCTATTAGATTCTCACTTTCCAAAGTAATCTTTGCGCTGCATACCTAGATAATGTATGAGAAGACGTGATTGTCGGGGATCAACACGTATCATCACAGTTATTCTTCATTGTCACCATCACATTGTCTAGTCTCCTGTACATAACATATGAGAAATCGCTGTAGACACCAAGACTATCGCTCTATCCTGCTGCCGCAGGACCGACTTCCTATCTATATCTGTGCGAAATAGGTTTATGGAAGTCGGTTTCATTAGGAGGAGACTGTTATCTCTATGGTACTTCAGTAAGAGCAGCTGAAAGGCTGGACTGCTGAGCAGGTTAGGCCTCTAAGTGCCACAGGGAAGCATCCCGGAGCAGTCGTAACACGCTGGAAGGATGCAGGGAGTACAACAATTTCAAATTGCAGAACAGAAGACATTCATTTTGCATGTTTAAATTTCCACACATAGTGTTAATAAAATTTTTATACATAATTTTTTTTTTCGCCTCTTAATTCAACCTTTCATCTACCAGTGATTCTGACTTACTGTATATGTAATAATATAAGTAAAGGCCAAACAAAGTAAACCATTTTCTACGACTGCTAAGGTCGTAGAAAACCTAACCTTGAATTAACTTGGCTCTAATATGTATCATGTTACATTTAAGGATAAATGAAAGCTTTAAATATATCCAATATATAGTTTGTTTGTTCTAATTGGTTTTACCCTATGGATTTCTTTAGGGTAATAGTCAGTATTGTATGTTTGTTTATTACTACGCTTTGATTATATAGATCCATTATATTCCGCAGCACTTTACAAATATCATCATCGCTGTCCCCGTTGGGGCTCACAATCTAAATTCCCTATCAGTATGTGTTTGGAATTGTTTAATCTTATGGAAAATACAGGGTCAATGACACTTAAGATTAATGTGACTACTATACAGAATACAGTGAGTTTATCCATCCGCCCAAATAGTCTTCTTTAACTAGTTCGGCTCTTCTTGGCTGCCAAGTGATTGTAAAATGGAATGTTTTTTTTCTTTTATAATGAAGTGGACTGGAACCTGCATTCTTATCTTCTGGTTATATGATGTCTGCTATAAATCTGTTCACTCAAATAGGCTACCACAGACAGACTTGGTGGGAGCCACTCCTCTTAGCAGGTTCAGGAGGCAGTCTGGTCCTCTCCTTCTTCACCCCTGTACAAGTATCTGGATTTTGCTGCAGAGGCTCCTGGGTTGTGTACATGGAGTAGCTGCTGGTCAGTGGAGCAACAGGAGAGAAGCGCAAGCTGAGAAACAAGGACAATGACAGAATCAGAAATCAAAAGGGTCATCTGCCGTTAGCCAGGTATGAGGCTATGTGCACACGATTTTTCCGCAGCGGATTTGAAAAATCCGCAGTGCAAAACCACTGCGGTTTTTATTGTGGATTTATCGCGGTTTTTAATGTGGATTCTGCTGCGGTTTTCCATCTGCATTTTTCCATTGGAGCAGATGGAAAACCGCTGTGGATTCCGCACAAAGAATTGACATGCTGCGGAAAATAATCCGCTGCATTTCCGTGCGGCTTTTTCTGCAGCATGGGCACAGCGTTTTTGGTTTCCCATAAGTTTACATTGTACTGTAAACTCATGAGAAACTGCTACGGATCCGCAGCTGCGGAAACGCTGCGGATCCGCCGCAAAATCCGCACCGTGTGCACATAGCCTAAGGGTTCGGCAGGGATGCAAGGTAAAAAAATAAACAGTCCAAAGATCAAACGTCTTATGTACAGGTGCTTCTCATAAAATTTGAATATCATCAAAAAGTTAATTTCAGTTCTTCAATACAAAATAGCCATAATCATCAACATTAAAGGGAACCTGTCACCCCGTTTTTTGAGATTGAGCTATAAATACTGTTAAATAGGGCCTGCGCTGTGTGTTCCTATAGTGTATGTAGTGTACCCCGATTCCCCATGTATGCTGAGAAATAACTTACCAAAGTCGCCGTTTTCGCCTGTCAATCAGGCTGGTCAGGTCGGGAGGGCGTGGTGACATCGGTGGTTCTTCCTCAGCTTTACGTTGGTGGCGTAGTGGCGTAGTGGTGAAGACACAGCGCGCGATCTGCGCTGTAATCCCTTGCATCGGTGGGGGCGGCCATCTTCCTGGGGCCGCGCGTGCGCAGATCGAGTGCTCTGCTGCACGGGGCTTCAGGAAAATGGCCGCGGGATGCCGCGCGTGCGCATTAGAGATCGCGGCGGCCATTTTCCCAAAGCCGAGATGCAAACTCGGCTTTGGGAAAATGGCCGCCGCGATCTCTAATGCGCACGCGCGGCATCCCGCGGCCATTTTCCTGAAGCCCCGTGCAGCAGAGCACTCGATCTGCGCACGCGCTGCCCCAGGAAGATGGCCGCCCCCACCGATGCAAGGGATTACAGCGCAGATCGCGCGCTGTGTCTTCACCACTACGCCACTACGCCACCAACGTAAAGCTGAGGAAGAACCACCGATGTCACCACGCCCTCCCGACCTGACCAGCCTGATTGACAGGCGAAAACGGCGACTTTGGTAAGTTATTTCTCAGCATACATGGGGAATCGGGGTACACTACATACACTATAGGAACACACAGCGCAGGCCCTATTTAACAGTATTTATAGCTCAATCTCAAAAAACGGGGTGACAGGTTCCCTTTAACAGACATAAACACATGAAATAGAACCTTCTGTAATGTCTCTATATAATGTATGAGTTTCACTTTTTGTATTGAAGAACTGAAATAACTTTTTGATGATATTCTAAGTTTGTGAGAAGCACCTGTAAAATTAGAGAGTAACTGAAAAGCACAGCGGGATAAGTATTCGTTAAAAGTGCACAAAAAAGGGTGTCAACAGTGAAATAAGTGGCAAGAAACAGGTGTCATATGGGGATATTAAAAACAGGCACTGTGCATCCATATTCGTCTCCCAACCTCTCCTGTCATTGGACTGCTGACCACCCTACACTTCCCCCAGAGATTGCCCTATACCAGAATCTTTAGTTCCATGGTTAATTAGTTTAATAAAGTCTGGTTGGTGCTCACTCCACTTGGCATGTTGGGATGCCGTCCCCCTTTAGTATGGTTACAATTTGAGCATGCTAGGTGGCAAATGCACTGATGTCACCACCACCTTCCCGCTGTCCATGCCACCTACGGAAATGGGGTGAAATGCCTTACAGCCGAGGCAGCTAGTGTGGGAACGAGGACAAGTAAGTCTGGAACCTTCTTATTATGGGTTTCTGGTTCCTTAGGAACTGGTTTATGAGGAAACTGTAGAATAAACTTTTTAATTAAATTGTCAACATTGATGTTATTAGTTGGAACCCAAGACCTTTCGTTGGGACCATAAGACACCAATGCACCTGATAGTGCAGAGATCCTTTAATCCAATGAAAATCCAGTTGTTCATGAACTTCCTATTCCAGATTCCCCTTGACCGTCCCTGGAGGAGGCAGAACTCTGAATGTACAGGAGAATTATACACTTTCAGCAGGGATTTGTGAAACACATTAGGAATTCTGAAGGAGGAAGCAAGCTGCAAACGGAAAGATACAGGGTTTAGGATTTCAAAAGATCTTATATATGTAGGACCCAACTCGGAGGATGGCACCTTAAGTTTTATGCTCCAGGTTGACAATCACACTTTCTAATGAACTTGAAAAGTAGGCCCAATAGTTCTTCTCTGCCTACTCTGAGCTTTTTTCAGATTCTCTTGCACCTCAAACCAAATGGCTATTACCTGACCACGCACTTCCCTGCCTCGGGATTTTCAATGGTTTTGATTCTTGGTATTTTCCTTAAACAAGTATCTGAAAAAAATGTATTCGAAGAAATTGAACTTCTTAAATGCATCTCTACAAATTCATGTTTTATTGAATTTTACCTTCTGAGGACCTGCCATGGGACAGAAAAAGGCTTGCTGAGGATATCGATCGTTACAGTGTCAGTCAATTTGCACCACGCATACCCTCATTAGTGTATGTATGAGATTATCAGGCCTTAATGAGTAAAAATCCACAGCATAAAATCTATATAAAAATCATGCATATTGTGTCATGGAAATGCCAGGATATCGCTCAGGGACTATTGTGTGCCAAGAAAGCGGTCACGGAGTAATTTTGGTATTTTTTCAGTATATTTTTTATCTGGTTTTTAGTGGGGTTTTGATGGTGAGATTTTTTGAAGAAAAATGCAGCATATATTTGAACAGCCGCCTTGTATTTGATCATAAACTTATGCATTTTGCATAAAGCTGTATTCACATGTAATTTTGTAACAGCTGTTTCACCTGCAAAATTGCACACCCATTACAATCAGCCTTATGACTTTGTTGTGGGAGCAGAGTAAAGACTGTGCCACTGTGTTTTGTGGCTGTACCTTGAGCCTTAGGCCTCATTCAGACATCCGTTTTTCCGTGTTTTTCATGGGATAGCATACATACCTATGGATAGTCTATGGGGGACATTCACATGTCCGTGATTTTGTGCTGCGGATTGGATCAACACTGGCAGTGCAAGTCAATGGGTCTGTGAACACATCTGGAAGACATCCAAGTGCAGTCCGATTTTTAGGTGTTCATGGACTGTCAAAATGGAGATGTTTTCATTTTATTTTGCATACGAGAAAATCAGATGACACTAAAACCACATTCTGATCAAACTTTGATCAGAGTTTCTCATACATTAAAAACAATCAGACGTCTGAATGAGGACTTAGTGTATCTAGAGAGTAAGCGACGGCCTACACAGAAAAGAGAAATATACAAGATGTGGCTTTTTCAGGTTAATGGATTCCAGTTGTGAAGATTTTAATAAGCTGCATGGAACAAAGAATCGCTGCAGAAGTGGTTATCTGAATCACCATAGCTTCAAAGTAGGACAAGAAAACTTCTATCTTACAAATTCCAGAGGAATACACCCTGTAAATGATTATTTCCCACAGTTCTCTATGACGTATCTTTATTAAAAAAGCCGAGGGTCACAATGTGATTTCTCTTCCCTTTCATAGAAGGAACATTGAGAGATATTTGCTGATCTATTAACTTAGTAGGTCAGGTCCCTTGAATCGGCTGAGATTAGCATATACTGTATGTTATATAGAATATGACAGTCCCGATTCTCCAGTGAGGATGATCTGAGCTTTACTAGTTCAAACTTCCATTAAATTGTGTACATGAAAAGGGCCAAAAGCAGCAGAGAACTTTTCACTAAGGATGCCTATAGTTGTGACTTTTCTGCAGCTGGGTTTACATCTGCCCTCAGGCTCTTACATGGTTTATTTCAACTGTGTCCAACGTAACAGGATACATTTTACAAAGTGTTAGATGTAAGAACATTCAGTTTATTAAATGGAAGTATCTAATTAATTTGTATCACGTTATTTCTTTATAGTTACTACCCTAAAGAATGTATCTTATTTTGTGTAGTAGCATAAATGGGAGTTTGATTAATATTTTTACATATGTTGCAGTATATGAAAAGATCACTATTACTTCACTACCATTCGTTACCCCTTATAGGGGTAACAAACTACGAGAATATATCCTGCAAGGTCAAACTATTTACAGGAGAGAAAGTTTAGCCGCTGTAGATCAACTTAAAGGGATAGTCTAGTTTAGAGAACCCATTTCTATATAGGCAAGTGGGGCATATTTATATTACCAGAGATGGTCCTGTGTCATCTGTTAATCTTTATTCATACAGTACATCAGTATTTGTATGTGCAAACCAGGAGTGCTGTCAAAACACAGAACAGGTGTCAATCTTCAAATTAGTTTTTGTCTGTATGTTTGGGTATGTTTCCTTGGTCAGGAAACGCTGCGGATTGGATGCTGCATACAGCCGCAGCATCCAGATGTAACAGCATAGCGGAGGGGATTTTATGAAATCCCATCTCCACTATGCGTTCAAAGACGCAGGTTGCAGAACTGCGTATTCGCACATGCGGCGCGTCTTTCTAGACCGCAGCATGTCTATTTATCTTGCGAAGACGCTCAGTCTCCACAAGATAAATTACACAGTCTATGTATAGGATGCGGTGATTCCTCATGGTTCAATGAAAACATGCGGGATCACCGCGCATACAATAGCCAACAGCGCTTTGGACGGAGCGAGTATCTGCTGCGTCCAAAGCGCTACATATCCGGACTGTGGAAACATACCGTTTCACTCCTGGTTTTGGCATACAGACACTGTTGTAAAATACCGATGTGAATGAGGCCTTTAAACACAGTTGTGAGTGAATACAAGGCGTGCCAATAAGTCTTTTGTTTTACACAGACATCCAGTGGATTTTAATGGACACCGTGTAATTCTTAAAGGGGTTGTCCTCTTTCAGAAAACGATCTGTCATAGTATGTGGTAGATATAAAATCACAAGCCAAGTATTACTTACTCTCCTCGGGTTTATCACCAGCTCTCCTACACGGCTTCGGTCTCTGTTTGTCTGCAGGGCTGACGTCACATTGACAGTGCTGCAGGTAATTATTGAGCTTAGCGGCACTGCCTGTGTAGACAGCACAAGCCGCTGTGCAAACTGATTGTCTGCAGCACTGACGGACAGCGGTCGCTTAACCCTGTACAGTGTAAGCAATACTCAGATTTTTAGCCATCACAGCCTACGAAAGAAAAGTTTTGAAAGGGGATAACCCCCTTTAAGATCACATGTGGTGGCACTTCAGGAAAAATAATTAGTTGCTGATGGGTGTCTCTACAAATTACAGCTAATCACTTTTGATCCCAGCACGATGACACTTTCGATCAACACATTGTCAAGATGATACTTTTGACAAGTAGGAATTGTCAAAAGTGGAAAAATCCTATAAATCAACGGTTATCATAGTTTAGACCTGTAGCTCTGGATTGAAGGAAACAATCAATAGAATTGTATGCAAATGAGCAAACTCTATAAGTTGTCAAATAGAGCATAAGTGACAGCAATCGTCCGAATCACTGTGTGAGTGGAGCAGAGGTCCATCATGCACACTGCTGCCCCATTCATACTTATGGGAGTGTGATGCGCTCAGCTAGTCTATGGCGGTTCCACTAAGAATGAATCGAGCTGCAGTTTTCATGATCGACCACTGCTCCATTAACACAGGACTTTTCAGAGCCCCAGTTCTAGGAATAAGTGGAGGTTCCAGAATTCAGACCCGCAACATTTGGGAAGTTATCTACTATCAGTCATTTTGGAGACTTTTCTTTTTTTATTATTTATATCCCCTATAACCTGAGATGCCAAAGTAACACAAGTTGGATGGGAAAAGAGAGCCGGGAGAAGAGATAATGGTCAAGCTAAGTTACCAGGGCCGTGGCGTCGGTAAACCAAACCTACAACTCAGACTCCTCAATTTCCCTGACTCTGACTCCACAGCACATCTTCACTACTGAGCATGTACATAAAGTGCAGTACAGACTCATCTCAACCATGACTCCACAGCCCTGCCTCATTACTGAGCATGTACATAAAGTGCAGCACAGATTAATCTCAACTATGACTCCACAGCTCTGGTCACTACTGAGCATGTACATAAAGTGCAGTACAGACTCATCTCAACTATGACTCCACAGCACTGCTTCATTACTGAGCATGTAGATAAAGTGCAGCACAGATTAATCTCAACTATGACTCCACAGCACATCTTCACTACTGAGCATGTACATAAAGTGCAGCACAGATTAATCTCAACTTTGACTCCACAGCACTGGTCACTACTGAGCCTGTACATAAAGTGCAGCACAGATTAATCTCAACTTTGACTCCACAGCACTGGTCACTACTGAGCATGTACATAAAGTGCAGCACAGATTCATCTCAACTATGACTCCACAGCACTGGTCACTACTGAGCATGTACATAAAGTGCAGCACAGATTCATCTCAACTATGACTCCACAGCACTGATCACTACTGAGCATGTACATAAAGTGCAGCACAGACTCATCTCACCTATGACTCCACAGCACTGGTCACTACTGAGCATGTACATAAAGTGCAGCACAGATTAATCTCAACTATGACTCCACAGCACATCTTCACTACTGAGCATGTACATAAAGTGCAGCACAGATTAATCTCAACTTTGACTCCACAGCACTGGTCACTACTGAGCCTGTACATAAAGTGCAGCACAGATTAATCTCAACTAAAAGCAGAGATCTTTAGATCAGACATTTATAGGACATTTCATAACTTTCTCAAATTCTTATGAAAACATTTACAGCACATCCTGCACTTTACTACTGTACACAATATATTATATATTTTAGGAGTCATTCCATTTTATACCAACTCCAACTCCGACTCCACCAACATAGACACCGATTCCACAGCACTGTAAGTTACCATGATGAATATTTGATGAGTCTTTGATATTGCAGATTTTCTGCTGGATTTGTGCACCTGCTATGTAAATTAGGTAACTTGCATTTTTTTAACATTTTGTTTGTGAGTTCATTTTTATACTTTCATCTTCGGGATCTTTCAGAAGTCAATGTATCCGGTACATGTTGTGACAGGTTAGTGTGTTTCCACTGGCCGTGTGTCTGTGGGCAAAATACGCTGACATGTCCATTTTTTAACAGCAGCACGGGCCGCAAAAAGTCCCGCACATGTGCACACAGATGACATCTGTGTGACATGCAGCAGCGCCTGTGAATCAGCGGTAATGTTAGCACTGTTCCCCAGCTGTTATGAAGGCAATCCAGTAACACAGTGTGCAGTAATCAGAGCACATACAGTGATCTGACAATAACCCAAAAACAATAGAACGAGCTCTGAGACGTGGAATCTCTGTAGACCGCAATACCTGAACCTATCCTAAACACAACTAAAGGCAGCTGTGGATTGCGCCTGACACTACCTATGCAACTCGGCACAGCCTGAGGAACTGACTAGCCTGAAGATAGAAATACAAGCCTGACTTGCCTCAGAGAAATACCCCAAAGGAAAAGGCAGCCCCCCACATATAATGACTGTTAGCAAGATGAAAAGACAAAACGTAGGGATGAAATAGATTCAGCAAAGTGAGGCCCGATATTCTAGATAGAGCGAGGATAGCAAAGAGAACTTTGCAGTCTACAAAAAACCCTAAAGCAAAAAACCACGCAAAGGGGGCAAAAAGACCCACCGTGCCGAACTAACGGCACGGCGGTACACCCTTTGCGTCTCAGAGCTTCCAGCAAAAACGAAAAGACAAGCTGGACAGAAAAAACAGCAACCAAAGCAAAGAAGCACTTATCTAAGCAGAGCAGCAGGCCACAGTAAAGATCCAGAAGCTCAGATCCAACACTGGAACATTGACAAGGAGCAAGGAAGACAGAATCAGGTGGAGTTAAATAACAAGGCAGCCAACGAGCTCACCAGAACACCTGAGGGAGGAAGCCCAGAAGCTGCAGTACCACTTGTGACCACAGGAGTGAATTCAGCCACAGAATTCACAACACCCAGCGCCGGGTGCTGAAGATGGTTCCGATCATTCTCCCCTGCTCTGCAGGAGAAAATGATTAGAGTTATATTCAACTGATAACAGCGAGAGCAGGCGGCTGCTGATTGTACCACTACTCCCATCACCTTACACCTGCTGTCGCTAATAACAGTGAGAGCAGGCGGTGGCTGATGGGAGTATTTATCAGCTGCCACCTGCGCTATAAATAAATAAATAAAAACTGCATGGGTTTCCCTGTATTTTTGATAACCAGCCAGGAAAAACTGACAGATGCGGGCTGCAACTGTCAGCTGCCTGCTTCAGCAAGGCTGGTTATCAAGGATAGAGGGTTCCCCATGTTGTTTTTTAAAATCATTTAAATAAATAATTTAAAAAAACGGCGTGAGGTTCCCCATTTTTGACAACCATCAAAGCTAAAGCTGACAGCTGGGGGCTGGTGTTCTCAAGCTGATAAGGGGCCATGGTTATTATCCAGCCTAAAAATAGCAGCACGCAGCCACCCAGAAAAGGCACGTCTATTAGATATGCCAATTCTAGCACTTTGCCCGGCTCTTCCCACTTGACCTGTAGCGGTGGCAAGTTGGGTTCATATTTGTGGGGTTGATGTCACCTTTGTGCTGTCTGGTGACATCAAGGCCACTGATTAGTAATGGAGAAGCGTCTATCCATTACCAAGCCTATAGTTGTATGGTAAATAAACACGTAGTAAAACAGCCCACATGTGTGTGATCTCCTATTTAAAACATATTGATCTAGAATAAAGCTTGTTATTGACAGGCATAAAATTATCTGTTGGATTCACCAGCCATAGGAGGTTAAAGCACCAATCATTTTGTGCTAAGGCATGTTATAAGAGGAAGTCATAGATCTAATTAAAGGAAATTACAACCCGGTCGTATTCATTCAAGCTGTTGCTATTTTGGCAGGCTCAAGTTGCCCTTGTATTATATGCATGGCTAGTCATGTAAATGGCTGCAATGTACCGTAATACTACTTTTCCCCTGCAGCAATGGTTGCAGGCAACATTCCTGGCTGACCGTTTAATACAGTGCACTGATGGACAACTAGAGCAACTCTCCAATATAAACCTCTATTGCCTGACACTTGCCCTCATGCCCTCAGTGCTCACACCTATTCTTGTATTCAGGTGTTGTCATGTAACATCTGATTCATGTGTTCACTCATTCATTGTATCACACATCAGCACATTCACCAATGGAATCACAGAACTACCTGTCCCGGCTCATGTGCCCTCATGTTACCTTCTTTAAAGCAGAAGTAAACTTAAAATATGTGTATACTTTGGAGTGTTTTTGTACAAATGTTTTATATTGAATGGCATAATTAAATATTTTTTAATATATTCTGCTCCCTTCCCTATTTTATGAATACCTGAAATTGTTATTTTTATAAAACTGACAATAATGTACTTACAAGGGGGATAAATTATTATATACGCCAATATTGTAACAGAGAGACAAAGGGCTAATGCATCTTTTTTTTTTGTTATATGCATTGTGTCTGTTTTTTTAACAGACAGAATTTATACAGATTAAAACACATTCTGAATCCTTATGTTATACCCCAGTAATATAAAAACACCTATACTCTCTTCCCATGCCAGTGATTGACATGACTTTATTTGTCTGAAGGAGAGGAGGGTGAAGCCAGCTGATTGCTATGTCATGCGATCCCTGCAGCCAATGTCATGTGAGCCCCGGGAGATCCAGTGCCGACACCGCTGGAACGGTGCCTGCACCAGAGGCGGGTACAGCTGCTCTTATTTTAGTAGGGGAAAATAAAGGGATTCGGAGGGGGTAGTCTGAGTAGTAGGCAACCACTTTAATATCAATTGTATATTCATATTTCTGTTTTTGTTTAATGGTCTGCAAAAACAGGACCTGTCTTATTTTCACCCGATTTGTAGCTAAAAGTCCAAACCATTGAATGGGTCAGAGGCCATCCGTGTGTTATCTAAGTGTTGTCTGTTTTACAGTTAATAGGCAAAGATTTGAAATTATTCTTTTTTTTTAGTATGAGAAATATGCATGACACGTAGATTGCAAAAATTGGCACCAAAAAATGTATCCAACACACCAAAAAAAGGTCAATTTTTCACATGCGAGAAAATTTACTTGTGAATTAGGCCAAACTGACAGTTACTGAAGTGTTTGGACTCTTTTATATTAACCCCTTAGTGACCGAGCCAAATTTTTGAAATCTGACCAGTGTCACTTTATGTGGTAATAACTCTGCAACGCTTCAACAAATCCCAGTGATTTTGAGATTGTTTTTTCGTGACACATTATACTTTATGATAATGGTAAATTTTGTTCAACATTTTTTGTGTTTATTTATAAAAAATATCAAAAATTTGAGAAAAATGTTAAAAAATTAGCAATTTTCTAAATTTGAATGATTATCCCTTTAATCCAGATAGTCATACAACAGCAAACCATTAATAAATAACATTTCCCACATGTCTGCTTTACATCAGCACCATTTGTAAAATGTTATTTTATTTTGTTAGCATTTTAGGAGGTTTAAAAATGTAGCAGCAATTTTTCATTTTTTCAAAGAAATTTACAAAATTTATTTTTTTAGGGACTTATCCATGTTTGAAGTGACTTTAGGGGTCCCATATATTGGGAAACCCACAAACGTGATACCATTTTAAAAACAGCACCCCTAAACATATTGAAAACTGCTGTCAGGTAGTTTATTAACCCTTCAGGTGCTTTACAGGAAGTAATGCAAAGTGGTATGACAGAAATGAAAATGTGTATTTTTACCACCTAAGTGTTGCTAACTTCTAAACAGATTACTATAGCTGTCAAACTCTAAGGCCGCTATTTGGTCATGAATTGCCATGGCAAACATCAGGACAACAAAATCATGATCTAAGGGCACCAATTGTGACAGAGAAGAAGCCCCCACACTCTGTTAACCATTTATAATGATGTAGTCACTATTGACAGCAGCATCTAAGGGGTTAAACAGATTTAGATGGTGCAAATACTGATCGTGGCTGGTACAGCAAGTTGTCAGCTATAGTGTACAACCGACAGATGCTGGATTGTCATCTATATGGGGAGGCTATTCTCTTATATCTCAGGTCAGTTAAAAGACGTATTGGCGGTCATTAGTTTTCCCCATCATTGTCCTCCCAAGAAGTTGTTACATTATAAAGACAACTGCTTTTACAAAATGGGTTTTGTTTCTGTAAATCCTGGTGATAGCTGTTATCCATACGCCTTTTCTACACATTCTCCCTTCACTCAGGAACAGAGTGAAGAGCTGAGCAGAGCTCAGTAGGCAATAATACAGCACCTTCTAATGACAACTTTGTATCATATCAAATCTTATGCATCATACCAATCAGGGTTATAAAGGTTCTCCTCTTATAGCAAGAAATAGTTGAACATGAATACATTTTTGTAGCATGAGTATTATTCATTACAATTTCTTTGCCGTTGTTTTCATAGCTCCAGCATATTCTGTGGCAATGTATAAAATTTCCCATGACGCTTGCATTGACGTCAGAAAGGTGAAGTGAATTCTTTGGCTGTGAACTCCCAGGACCTGTCTGATGTCACCACGAGCAGGAGAACTTTCTCACGCTCGCGATGCCGTTAGATAGGTAATAGGAGTTCACAGGGAGACACTAAGCACACGGTGCTCAGTGTTTGCTGGATGACGGGCTGTATGGTCGCATCATGCAACCATGTAGCCTTCCATCTAGATATAGCAGAGCTAGACCCGTCATGGGACAAAAGGATTAGCAGCATTTCTGCTGCTGTTTTTTTTTTTTTTTTTTAAACTCTTTGGCAGATGACGATGGTATCGGGGGAATGGGCAAGGTCGTAAGTATGGTTTAATTAAGATTAGTAAAGGAGTCTGTGTCACTTTTTCTGGGTGTCTGATGTTTTTTTCTGTGTCACTTTTTCTGAGAGCTGATGTTTTTAGCCTGGGGGGCATTATCAATGGCCCCTTCTTAGGCTATTAATATCAGCCCGCAGCTGTCTGTGTGGCACCCCTAGGGGTATTTGCCACAAAAATAGTTACTGACAGTAAATGCAAATACTAAAATAGCAAGACTGCACTACCACCTCCGGCCAGAAGGGGGAGCTCCAGAGACTCCCCTTGATCCATTCTGGTCTGAGAGAAGAACTGGTAGTTGGGCTAAGGAGCTGATAGTGAGAGGTCATACAGTTGAATCTCTAACAGCCCTGTGACTGTTACCAGGCCTAAATCACCGGCCTGAGGAGAAGAGGGATAGAGAAAAAGGACATTGTGAGAACCGGGTAGCATTAATCACTACCCAGAACAGGCGCAAAGACGGATACCGGATCCGTGGCTGTATTCATTACATATAATACAGCAACCGGAAAAACGTGAGGTGATATCAGCTTCACTAGGGTCGGACGCAGCAACAGACACAGAGTTCAGCGGTACTCCTGGAGGGGGTAAGCCGATAAAAGGACTCGGGTTGCCCGTCGAACCAGGACCCGGAGGGGACAGATTGGGCCGGCAGCCAGTTCACATACAGCAGCAGGGCCACACAGATATTGCGTACAATAAGAGGCGAAGACCCCGGCAGGGTCAAAGTAACTCAGAGTTTCCATACAGACTCCGGTGACAGGACTGGTTGTAAATCCTTTTTTGTTAAAGTAAACTGGTTAAACGTTTCAGTGCCTCAGTCTTTCATTTGGACAATAGCCATCTATCCAGGATTGGGATCATCACCGCTGGGAGAACCTGCTGCTGATCAAGTAAGTGCCTGTTCCCTCACGATACCCTTTACACTGTGCATTGCCTGAGGCCACAGCACCGGGTCAAGCCACCCGTGACACCCCCCTCAAGAGACAGACCCCATTGGTCCGGTGCTGGGTACCCCGGTCTCTTGGGCGTCACAATTGGCGTCACGAACAGGATCTAGCCAGCCCGTATACCGGGTATTGTGTGCCGTGATTGGAGCCCAAAACTGTGAAAACTTGGATGAAAAATCTTGAAAATTGACTTTATTAAAGAAAAATCCATTCTCCATTAAAAACTATTGAAAGTGACTTTTCCCCATTGGTTATAATGGAGTAAAGATGGCCGCCATCCCCTGAGGTAATCACTTCATAACCGTTAGGCACGAGACTGTTAATTGAGCTACGCCATCACCTGAGCCCCAGTCTAACTGAAAAACTTCAGAATCCGCCATTACAGAGCGCGGTGGGTGGGAGCAGCAGGGGGCATGTCATTGTGGGCGGCACCAAGCTGAGCGCTCTGACATCAGAGCAAGGGGAAAATCGATCCTGCTGCACAGCGGAACGAATCTACACTATCCCGACGGAAGCGGAGGACCGGAAGGGTCCGGATTAACTAAGGGGGCACAGTATGTCGCAGCACGGAGACGCCGTAGCACCCGGCGACGCTAATGCAGCTGAAAAACAGAGTGTCGATAGAGAGTCCGGTAGCGCAGCGGTGCAAGGAGTGGCGCCCATCATGCCGGTGCTGATGCCATATACCCCGGGTGGCCCATGGCTTCCAATGTATGAAGGTGAGCCTAATACCCTTGACGATTTCAGAGAAAAGATGCTGGCCCATTTTGACATGTTCCCTGTGGGTGAAGTTCAGCGTGTTAGTCTCCTGATGATGCAGTTAAGTGGCCATGCTAAGCGAGAAGTTACAGCATGGGCAGCTGATCTAAAAGGCACTGTTGAACGCATATTTGCTGGATTAAACGCTACATTTGAAACCACTGCCAGCAGCAAAGCTAAAGTACGATTCTTTAATTGCAAACAAAAAGTTAATGAGGGCGTGAGAGACTTTGCCTTAAACCTGCAGGAAGCCCTTAAATCACTTACACTGGCTGAACCCATTTTTAACACCGGAGCGGATAAACTGCTAAGAGATCAATTTATTGAGGGACTCTACACCCCTTCTCACCGGGGGCATGTGAGCATGCTTGTTTTTAAGAACCCTGAATTGACATTTGCCCAATTAAAGGAGAGCGTTATACGTCTCCAGCTGGCAGAGGCACCTCGGGATCAGGATCCTGCGCAACTCATGGCAGAGGCTCCTCAACAACATGGAGTACCAGTGACATCAGCTATGTCCGGGGCCATTGCTAAGCCCCTGGGGCCCAGTACTAATGAGGCTCTTCAAGAAAAGCTTGACTCTTTAACTGATGTTGTTGCTTCAATGGCTAAAACCATGCAGGAGATGAGAGGACCCAAGATGGAGTTGTCAAACCGTAGAGAAGGTGTTCCATGGATGAGACCCCGGAGATACCCGACATGGAGAGGACGACCCCGCGACCGCTACCAACCGGATGGACAGCCCATTTGCCGCCGTTGCCAGCAGCCAGGCCACTTTGCACGAGATTGTGATTTAAACGGGAATCCCCTGGGAATGCGGGCCGCTTCGCAGGAATGAACTTTCAAGGCCCAACACCCTGGCACGACAGGTACATCGGAGGACGACCCATTATCCCTATCGTGCTGGATGGAATGCCCCTCAACGCTTTGCTGGACACAGGTTCCCAGATTTCATCTATACCGTATATCCTTTATAAGAGGTACTGGGCTGATGCAGATATTGATAAAGGGCCCTCTGATGTTGAACTAGATATATGGGCCAGTAATGGTAAGTTGGTACCGAAACTAGGATTCAGGGAGATGACCATAAAGATTGGTAAAGTAGAATTGAAGAAACAGGATATAATTGTTGTTGATGTTGACCGGCGGAACTGTGAACCAACTGTATTGATAGGAATGAATGTGTTAGAGAACTGCTTTTCCGAAGTCATTTCTGTCTTACAGCAAATTGCTGAAACTGCCCAATCCTGCCAGCAGAGAGTTCTCCGGAGGGAAATAAAAGTATTGATGTTAAGGCAACAGGTAGAAGTTGCAGGTGGAGAAATCGGCAGTGTGAGGGTAAGTGATCCAACATCTATTGTAATCCCACCAAAAACAGAAATGCTGGTATGGTGTAGAGCAGCCATTGGTACTAAGGGACGAGATTATCAAGCCTTAATAGAACCAGTGTACACCGACAGCAGGCCCACTATACTCACAGCACGAGGGATAGTCGAGGTACACCGGGGACGAGTGCCGGTACGACTTTTGAACTGTGGAGAGGAAGAGGTCACTTTGCCAAGGTATGCTACAATGGCAAAGCTATATACTGTTGACAACAATGCCATCACAACCATTGAGCCCTTAGAACCAACCTGTCAGGTGGAAGGCAATGGCTCAGATGGAGAAATGGAGGATTGGTGCCAACAGCTACACGTGGGCATAAATTCAACACCTACCCATCAAAAACAAGGGGTGTATAGGCTAGTGACGGAATATGAACAAGTCTTCAGTAAACACCCATTGGACTTCGGACAGATAGAAGGGGTAGAACACACAATCCCCACCAGTGACCATCCCCCAATAAAAGAAAGATATAGACCCATACCGCCCGCTCACTATCAATGTGCAAAAGATATGCTGAGGGAGATGAAACAGGCCGGGGTAATAAGAGACAGCTGTAGCCCCTGGGCGGCCCCTCTAGTGATTGTCAAAAAAAAGGACGGAACCATGAGAATGTGCGTAGACTACCGGAAGATTAATAACATCACCCATAAAGACGCCTACCCCTTGCCTAGGATAGAAGAGTCCTTAACTGCTTTGAAATCTGCTAATTATTTTTCCACCTTAGACTTAACAAGCGGGTATTGGCAAGTCCCTGTGGCTGAGCGAGATAAGGAAAAGACGGCATTCACCACACCAATGGGTCTATGTGAATTTAATCGCATGCCGTTCGGACTCTGCAACGCATCCGGTACCTTCCAGCGGCTGATGGAATGCTGCCTCGGACACAAGAACTTCGAGACCGTCCTCCTGTACCTAGATGATGTGATCGTCTACTCAAAGACTTACGAACAACACTTAATAGACCTGGCAGAAGTGTTCGAAGCCTTATCCAGGTATGGCATGAAAGTCAAGCCATCCAAATGTCACCTTCTCAAGCCAAAGGTACAGTACCTGGGACACATCGTGAGTTCGGAGGGAGTAGCACCAGATCCCGAGAAAATAAGCGCCATAAGGGATTGGCCAAGACCTACCAGCGCAAAAGAAGTGAGACAATTCCTGGGATTGGTGGGTTACTATCGCAGATTTATAAAAGGATTTACCAAGTTGGCAGCACCCTTGCAAGACACCTTGGTAGGGCAGACGAAGAAACCTTCAAACCGAAACCCTCCATTTCAGTGGAACGACGAAAGGGAAGACTCCTTTGAACAACTAAAGAAGGCACTAACCGGAGAAGAGGTTCTGGCATACCCAGATTACCATCAACCTTTCATCCTCTACACCGATGCCAGTAATGTGGGACTAGGAGCGGTGCTGTCACAAAAGCAAGAAGGTCGGGAGAAAGTAATCGCCTTTGCAAGTAGAAAGCTCCGGCCTACTGAAAGAAATTCAGAAAATTACAGCTCCTTCAAATTGGAACTACTGGCAGTAGTTTGGGCTGTGACTGAACGTTTCAAACACTATCTGGCCGCTGCAGAATTTATTGTCTATACTGACAACAATCCGTTGACCCACCTGGACACAGCCAAATTAGGTGCGTTAGAACAGCGATGGATAGCCCGGTTATCTAATTACAACTTCAAGATCAAGTATCGAGCAGGTCGCAAGAATGGAAATGCCGATGCCCTATCCCGGATGCCACACTTGAGAGATGTAGAAGAAGAAATGGGGGAGCTTGAAGAAATTGAACTACCAGCCTTCCATCATCCCAAGGCAAAACATCATCAGTCAAGTACCTATCAGAAACAACAAGAGGTGAATTTAAATCCGTTAGCACACCATAGATGGGCTGACACCCAAGACAGCAATCTGGCTGTGAAGTTGGTGAAGGAACTGTTAACTGAGCAAAGTGCATATCCCGATGAGGATGCCCCAGAAGAGACGCATCAACTCTGGAAAGAGAGAGGCAAAATGTTCCTGTATCAAGGGAAGCTCTGTAGAAGGTACACCAATCCGAAAACACTTGAATTGGTTTGGCAGATTATCGTGCCTAAACAAGATGTCAAGATGGTCCTCGAAGCTTACCATAATGGTGCTGGTCACTTCGGTTGGAAAAAGTTAGAAGTACTTCTAAGAGAAAGATTTTATTGGGTCGGGATGAGAAAATCAATCGAACAGTGGTGCAGAAATTGTGGCCCGTGCAACCTCAGAAGAAACGATCAAAAGAACCAAAGAGCACCACTGCAGCCCATAATCACCAAACAACCACTTGAACTTGTAGCCATGGACCACGTGAAGTTGACACCAAGCCGGTCTGGCTATGTCTATGCCTTGACCATCGTGGACCATTATTCACGCTTCTTGGTAGTAGTACCCGTAAAAGATCTGACAGCAAAAACAGCAGCCAAAGCGTTCCAAACATACTTTTGTAGACCCCATGGATATCCGGAACAGGTTCTCACTGACCAAGGTACAGCCTTTGAATCAGAGATCTTCAGAGAATTCTGTAATATGTATGGTTGCAAAAAGATCCGGACGACGGCCTATCATCCACAAACAAACGGCTTATGCGAGAAGATGAACCATATTGTAATAGAACTACTAAAGACTTTACCTGAGGCAGAAAGGAATCAATGGCCAGAGAAATTGCCTGACTTGGTGGATCTGTATAATCATGTCCCGGTGAGTTCCACCAATTGCACCCCAGCTTACCTTATGCGTGCAAGACCCGGCCAATTACCAATCGATCTAGAAATGGGAATTCTGAATCCAGACGCAGAAGTCCAAGACTCCAATTGGGATATCATACGGCAAAAGCAGTATCGCCAAGTGCAAGAGAGTGTGGAAAGAAGCCTTCAGCAAACTAGAGAAAGACAAGAGCGAACTTTCAACCAGAATGCTCTAGCGACCCCATTAAGACCAGGTGACCAAGTGCTCAAAAGAAATCGTCGAACCAATAAACTGGACAATCAGTGGGAAGCCGTACCCTACACAGTTTTACCAACAAGAGTGGATAATCCTAAAATGTGTCTCATTAGCAAAAACGGAGGCTTAACATCTGTACTAGTGTCAAGAGACAATCTTAAATTATGTCCGGAAGCATTGAAAGAGCCAGACGTTGTCCAGTCAGAACCAGAAGTTATTCAACCCATACAGGTTCAACCAGTAAAGGAAAAAGAAGAGGAAGTGTATCACACCTGTATAGGAGACTTTCCCAAAACCCTACTAACATACCATGGTGCAGTAGTGGTTCCCATGGTGGCCTTTTACCCAACACCAAACCCAATACCAGAAGTCCCAAGACAGGAAGAGGCTGACCCCGTACTACAGGAGGTTCCAGGCCAGGAAGAACAGATTCCTGGTCAGAGTAATCCCATTCACGGTGGACTTGCCAACTCCATAGTCGTGGAATTATCTTTAGCAGAGCGGGCAGATACTACATCCACAGTAGACAGTAGTACACCACATGAAGAGACACCGCTATTACGTAGATCACAGCGTAGTACCCAGGGTCAATTACCGGCCAGGTATGCAGATTACCAACTATAAAGCTCATAATGTGAATTGTATATATGTTATGCCGTATATAGTTAAACAGAAAATGTAGTATAGTCATTGTTATCAGTCTGCAACGTTTAAGCCCAGTGCCTACAGAGACTTGTCTGTATGAACTTCTTGCATATTCTTGAACTTTTTATCAGCCCGGAGGCACTAAATCAAAGCTCCGGAAAGACTGCTTTTTGAACTTTGCTCCTCGCTCTTTTTGAACTTTCTTTAGACTTTATATTGATAACTCCGTTGGAAAAATGGAACTAAATTCCTGGACACAAAGTGCAGTGCCTTTCCTAGTACCTTCAAGGATAGAACTGTATTAATGGACGCTATTTGAAGTGACTTTGTACAGAACTATATTTTTGTTTCCTCGAGTGGTTTTTGTAACTTTTCATTTTTTTAGACTCTGTACATATTAATTGTTATTTCAAAATGTTATTGTCCCACAGTCCCGGAGTACTGTTCTTAACTAAGGGGGAATGTGGCACCCCTAGGGGTATTTGCCACAAAAATAGTTACTGACAGTAAATGCAAATACTAAAATAGCAAGACTGCACTACCACCTCCGGCCAGAAGGGGGAGCTCCAGAGACTCCCCTTGATCCATTCTGGTCTGAGAGAAGAACTGGCAGTTGGGCTAAGGAGCTGATAGTGAGAGGTCATACAGTTGAATCTCTAACAGCCCTGTGACTGTTACCAGGCCTAAATCACCGGCCTGAGGAGAAGAGGGATAGAGAAAAAGGACATTGTGAGAACCGGGTAGCATTAATCACTACCCAGAACAGGCGCAAAGACGGATACCGGATCCGTGGCTGTATTCATTACATATAATACAGCAACCGGAAAAACGTGAGGTGATATCAGCTTCACTAGGGTCGGACGCAGCAACAGACACAGAGTTCAGCGGTACTCCTGGAGGGGGTAAGCCGATAAAAGGACTCGGGTTGCCCGTCGAACCAGGACCCGGAGGGGACAGATTGGGCCGGCAGCCAGTTCACATACAGCAGCAGGGCCACACAGATATTGCGTACAATAAGAGGCGAAGACCCCGGCAGGGTCAAAGTAACTCAGAGTTTCCATACAGACTCCGGTGACAGGACTGGTTGTAAATCCTTTTTTGTTAAAGTAAACTGGTTAAACGTTTCAGTGCCTCAGTCTTTCATTTGGACAATAGCCATCTATCCAGGATTGGGATCATCACCGCTGGGAGAACCTGCTGCTGATCAAGTAAGTGCCTGTTCCCTCACGATACCCTTTACACTGTGCATTGCCTGAGGCCACAGCACCGGGTCAAGCCACCCGTGACACCCCCCTCAAGAGACAGACCCCATTGGTCCGGTGCTGGGTACCCCGGTCTCTTGGGCGTCACAACTGCATAGCCTTTGCTGGTTATTAATTATAGGGGGACCCTACATAATTTTTTTTTACGATCCCCCATCTTAATAGTCAGTAAAGGCTAAGTATACAGTGGTGGGCTGATATTAGTAGCCTGGGAAGCTCCATTGGTATTACCCTTTTCCCAAACTATAAACATCGCCTGCGCACATCACTTAATAAAGTTAATATTTTTGTTATCAAAAAAATTTTTGGGTCATCCCTTTTGGTTGCATGCTACCTTTTTCTCTGTTGGTAAGTTCCAGGGCAGCGCGCACGGCGCATGGCCAAACAATAATTGCAGAGCGCAGGCGCCGGTGGCGGCACAAGACAGAGGAGGCGGCACCCGGTGGGATAATGGATGGCTGTGAGGTGCTTGAGTTAGGGAGAAATCATACCTCCCTGACACAATACAGGCATGGCGCAAAATTTATAAAAGTGATTATTTCAGCATTCCTAGGGATACTAAACATAAGAGCCACTTCACAGAATGCAGCCTTAGTGCTGCTGAAGTTAGCTCTTTTACCTTCATAGGCCTGGGGGAGGGGGGGAAGTGACAGGTTCCCTTTAACACTGGTCCGAGTGCTATGCGATGTTTTTTCGCACAGCACTCGCTCGTATTCTACGGTAGTGTGACGCCAGCCTAACTGAATACATCTGACATCATTAGGAATCATTGACCTAATTTCCTTCTAGAACTGAATGTTCGTTTTTTAAACGAGAACCACTTATAAGCTGTAGCAAACCTGCAAGATGGTTTTCTTGCATATTATTTTCTATCAATATACAGTGTTTATATGGACAATAAGAAGTGTTCTTGTTCATGCAGTGCTGAGTGTAGTACTTCTAGAAATATGGGCTTATTTCATGGTATGCCAATTCACAGTCCTCCCCCTGTCTAGAGTGCATATCCATGGTCAGGATACAAAATCACTGAAGCAGTAAATCATTTCCTGAAATATTAACCTGAGCCTTTCACTTCACCTGAGAAAAAACTGAAATTGAAATAATAGAAGCTAGGAAAGATATTAGGAAATTTACTATTAACCATTTTGCGCTACTCAGACTATCCTTCTCAATCCTCATGCTTTCCCCTAGTAAAATAATAACAATTATACTCACCTCTGATGCCGGAGTTCTAACGGTGTCTTCACTGGCTCTCCCAAGGATCACGTAACATTATTATGTCACGTGACACGTAACATTATTATGTCACGTGATCCCTACGGCCAGTCAGCGCTTGCTTCACTCTCCTTGTCTCCAGCATATCACATGCAGTTCAGACCAAAAGTTTGGACACACCTCATTTAAAGATTTTTCTGTATTTTCATGACTATGAAAATTGTACAGTCACACTAAAGGCATCAAAACTATGAATCAACACATGTGGAATTATATACTTAACAAAAAGGTGTGATACAACTGAAATTATGTCTTATTTTCTAGGTTCTTCAAAGTAGCCACCTTTTGCTTTGATGACTGCTTTGCACACTCTTGGCATTCTCTTGATGAGCTTCAAGAGGTAGTCACTGGGAATGGTCTTCCAACAATCTTAAAGGAGTTCCCAGAGATGCTTAGCACTTGTTGGCCCTTTTGCCTTCACTCTGCGGTCCAGCTTACCCCAAACCATCTCGATTGGGTTCAGCTCTGGTGACTGTGGAGGCCAGGTCATCCGGCCTAGCACCCCATCACTCTCCTTCTTGGTCAAATAGCCCTTACACAGCCTGGACGTGTGTTTGGGGTCATTGTCCTGTTGAAAAATAAATGATGGTCCAACTAAACGCAAACCGGATGGAATAGCATGCCGCTGCAAGATGCTGTGGTAGCCATGCTGGTTCAGTATGCCTTCAATTTTGAATAAATCCCGAACAGTGTCACCAGCAAAGCACCCCCACACCATCACACCTCCTCCTCCATGCTTCACGGTGGGAACTAGGCATGCAGAGTCCATCCGTTCACCTTTTCTGCGTCGCACAAAGACATGGTGGTTGGAACCAAAGATCTTAAATTTGGACTCATCAGACCAAAGCACAGATTTCCACTGGTCTAATGTCCATTCATTGTGTTCTTTAGCCCAAACAAGTCTCTTCTGCTTGTTGCCTGTCCTTAGCTGTTGTTTCCTAGTAGCTATTTTATCATGAAGACCTGCTGCACAAAGTCTCCTCTTAACAGTTGTTGTAGAGATGTGTCTGCTGCTAGAACTCTGTGTGGCATTGACCTGGTCTCTAATCTGAGCTGCTGTTAACCTGCGATTTCTGAGGCTGGTGACTCGGATAAACTTATCCTCAGAAGCAGAGGTGACTCTTGGTCTTCCTTTCCTAAGGCGGTCCTCATGTGAGCCAGTTTCTTTGTAGCGCTTGATAGTTTTTGCCACTGCACTTGGCGACATTTTCAAAGTTTTCCAAATTTTTTGGACTGACTGACCTTCATTTCTTAAAGTAATGATGGCCACTCGTTTTTCTTTACTTAGCTGCTTTTTTTCTTGCCATAATACAAATCCTAACAGTCTATTCAGTAGGACCATCAGCTGTGTATCCACCAGACTTCTGCACAACACAACTGATGGTCCCAACACCATTTATAAGGCAAGAAATCCCACTTATTAAACCTGACAGGACACACCTGTGAAGTGAAAACCATTTCAGTTGTTTCACACTTTTTTGTTAAGTATGTAATTCCACATGTGTTAATTCATAGTTTTGATGCCTTTACTGTGAATGTACAATTTTCATAGTCATGAAAATACAGAAAAGGTGTGTCCAAACTTTTGGTATGTACTATACATCTTGAGAAAATGAGAAAAGCAGCAGCTCTGACTTTCTCTGGATATATGTGATTTGTCCGAAGGCAAGGAGAGTGAAGCTAGTGGTGACTGGCCATAGGGATTGCGTGACATTATAATGTCATGTGATCCCCGGGATAGCCAGTGCCAACACTGATGGGATGGCCCTTGCACTGGAGGTGAGTATAAGTATTATTATTTTACAAGGGGAAAACATAAGGATTGGAAGGGGTTGCTCGAGTAGTGGACATTCTCTTTAAGCAGAGAACAAGTGTTTTCAATCTTCTGTTTCAGTGCCTAACGTAAATAAAAACAAGGAAGTTGATGACAAAAAATCAAGTCAGAGATTTCAAATTGCTCCCCATAACTATATCCAGTTACTGTAAACTATAGCCATCACAATCAGCCCCCAAAAGAAGTTGTACTGGTAGCTACAACCGGTAAACACATTTACAAAAAAAGATATGTTAGAGCAATTAATATTTTAGATTAAATAAAGCATGGTAGTATATAGTTAAAGAAACTGATTTTATTGGCTTTCTTTTAGGGAAGTTTGATTACCAAAATATGGAGATTCTTGCCTTTTTCATTTACTTTCTTTGTTAGCATTTAACATATTGCTTAAATAATTTTATATTTTAACCCCTTCACAACATGCGCTGTACATGTACAGCGCATGTCGTGTCTCTCCCTGTGATGTAGGCTCCGGCACTGATCCCACATCTTTCCCGGCACATGTCAGCTGTTTTGAACAGCTGACATGTGCCCCTAACATCTGCGGGTGGAATCACGATCCACCCGCGGCTGTTAACCTGAGGAAGCCACATTTATTGTGGCGATACGCGTGGGTTTCTTCCCACATCATTTTCCTCTCTAGCATTCATGGCTCTATCTAGGTCTTGAGGACTCTTGCAACTCCTGGTCCAGGCCACTTCTTGTCCCTCTGATTTCAGAGGAAACCGGGTAATTTCAAAATTGTGGCTTTACTTTGTGCCTCAATAAGCTATTAGGCTTGTAACCTGACATATGCATCTATGTGTGTATTTATCTATACATGCTAGGTCCTCTCGATCTCATGGTGGCTAACTGGCCCATCTTCATGTTACTGTGAATGAATATGATCTAAGATACATTTATCCATTTATTTTGTGTAATTTAACTACTATGTAGTGATTATTGCAACTATCTGTTGGTTTCTTGAGCCATATTGAAAATATATTTTTTTTTCATGCTTTGAGGATTATTGTATGGGCAGCCTTGGCCTTTATATTAAGGCATGGCTAGACAAAACACTCTTTGCAGATTTTAAATGTTTTTATCTGTTACTGTGTCCTGTTTATTTAGTGTTGTTTTTTCTAATAAAGTACATATTATTTATATGATATACTTGGGTGTTCCCATTTTTGTGGGTATAGTGTTTTTTCTTTTGTTGCTCTAGTGTTAACTTGTTAAACGCCCCGTCAGTCTCTGACAGTGGCATTTAATGTAATCATGCCGGAAGTGTGTCACAAATACTGCCCATCGGCGCCCTTGTCACATGACCGCGGGTTGCAGATGGGTTGGCATGACAACTCGGGTCTGCAGCAGACCCCTGTGGTTGTCATTGCCGGATTGCTGTGAGCGCCGCTTAGCGGTCGGCGCTCATAGCAAGTGAGCATTTCTGCTACACACAGACGATCTGATCATCGCCTGTGTGTAGCACAGGTGATCGGATTATCGCAGCTTCTAGTCTCCCATGGATACTATTGAAGCAAGTGAAAAGTAAAAAAAAAAAAATTTTTAAATATGAAAAAAAATATAAAAGTTCAAATCACCCCCTTTCAAAATAAATAATAAAAACAACACTTATTTGGTATTGCCGCATTCAGAATCGTCTGATCTATCAAGATATAAAAATAATTAATCCTGATCTGGATGCGGGAAAAAAGTAAAAACGCCAGAATTAAGCATTAAAATTCAATAACGGGCGATCAAAAGATCATATCTACACCAAAATGGTATCATTAAAAATGTCAGCTCGGCACCCAAGAAAATAAGCCCTCGCCCAACCCCAGATCAGAAAATAACGCAATTTTTTTTAGTGTGTGAGTGTGTGTACATTGGCAAACAGGCCATTTAAATGTCACCTTCAGTGTCAGAGCACTATCCAGCCTACGCTGTTACAGGCAGATACCAGGTTACATGCACACAACCAGCATCTGACGGTTATCAATTGGGTTCTGCTCCTGAACCCGCTCCATAAACTTTTCAGCAAACTGATGCAAAAGTGAAAATCAATGGTCTTTATAGGATTAAAGGGAGTATGTCAGCATAAAATAACTGTTCAAACCAAGCTTAGTGCACCCTTGGTGTGGCCAAACAGTTCAGAGCACCTTCCTGCCCACTTCCTTTCCATCTTTTTCCGCCTGTTCTTGATTTGAACAGACATTGCTGAGTACCTGGCGTCTAAGTGTACATGCCTTTGTATGTGTGGCAGTACTGTATCTGTGGCATCGAGTCCATTTCTCTTACTACATAGATAGCATGTAACTCATCATCATACTTGTTCCTGCCTTTTTACCTATTGTAGTAGATTTATCCTGAAGCATGATGACTTTTTGAGCTGCATGGACCTCAGTCATGAATGGTAATTGCCATTGTTGGTAATGAAGACTAGACTTGTGGGACTTCTAATTAATCTCCTGTTCTCTTGTGGTGTCTTTTGGTTGCATATCTCTGTCTCTCAATTGCCAAAAGCTATGACCAACATCAGACCTATAGTGTTTTACAAACAGAACTGTTTGTCTTTCTCTACACGGAACTGCGCCGTATTGTCATCCAGACAAGACGTCATGTGAAAAAAAAGCTAAACGTAATTTTCTGCTTATGTTAGGGTCAGTCACCCGCTATTCAAAAATGTTACCTATTAGTGTTTTATGATGCTTAGGTCTCTGAAGGCCTCCCAGTTAGTACAAGCCACTGAGCATCTGCATGGTGTCATTCTATTACAGGATCCAGCAGAGGGACTATTTATTTGTACAGCTGACCATATGGATGGACCCTAACACTATCACAGCTGGAAGAACCCTAGTGGATGCTCAGCTGAGCATTGGATTAGAAATAATTTAGACTGTAATTTTATTTTGCAACATCATGTCATAGCATTTGTACTTCAAAATGTAAACCTATGTGTCAGTTATTAAAGATAGCCTTCTTGGTTCACTTTGGTCAAGCAGATGTAAACTCAATGTGCTGCATATCTCATCATGAATGTATGTGAACATCCTCACCAACTCAACATTTATTAAATGCAGATTTTTATTTCTGCAGATTAATTTATTGACAGCTGTGACATTTATTGATATGATATGCTGTGGATTTAAAGTCTGCACCACTTGTTTGTTTCAGCGCTCATCCTATGCAGATTGTTTACGCAGTACATATTGTTGTGGCCAAATGTTTTGAGACTAAAGCAAATTTTGCTTTTCATAAAATTTTCAGCTTTAGTGTTTTTAAATCTTAGTCAGATACAGTATTTCTCTTGTTACTGAAGTACATACAATACATTATAAGTATTTCATAAGTTTCTTAATTTCATAAGTTTGTAACGTTGTATTGACAAATACATCAAGTTTATACAAAGACTCAGTAATTACAGTGCTGTCCATTAAGGTACCGTTACACTAAACGACTTAGCAACGATCACGACCAGCGATACGACCTGGCCGGGATCATTGGTAAGTCGTTGTGTGGTCGCTGGGGAGCTGTCACACAGACAGCTCTCTCCAGCGACCAACGATCCGGGGAAAGACTTCGGCATCGATGAAACTGTCTTCAACGATGCCGAAGTCCCCAGGTTACCAGGGTAAACATCGGGTTACTAAGCGCAGGGCCGCGCTTAGTAACCCGATATTTACCCTGGTTACCATTGTAAAAGAAAAAAAAAACAGTACATACTCACATTCCGATGTCTGTCACATCCCCCGCCGTCAGCTTCCCGCACTGACTGTGTCAGCGCCGGCCGTAAAGCAGAGCACAGCAGTGACGTCACCGCTGTGCTCTGCTTTACGGCCGGCGCTGACAGTCAGTGCAGGGAAGCTGATGGCGGGGGACGTGACAGACATCGGAATGTGAGTATGTACTGTTTTTTTTTTTTTTAACTTTTACAATGGTAACCAGGGTAAATATCGGGTTACTAAGCGCTTAGTAACCCAATATTTACCTTGGTTACAAGTGAACACATCGCTGGATCGGCGTCACACACGCCGATCCAGCGATGACAGCAGGTGATCAGCGACCAAAAAAAGGTCCTGATCATTCCCCAGTGACCAACGATCTCCCAGCAGGGGCCTGATCGTTGGTCGCTGTCACACATAACAAGATCGTTAGCGGGATCGTTGCTACGTCACAAAAAGCGTGACGTTGCAACGATATCGTTAACGAAATCGTTATGTGTGAAGGTACCTTTAGTTTTCAAAACTTGTGCAATTCACCCCGGCAGATTAGTATCAGTTTGGAGGCCAAACCCTGACTGATGGCAACCCATTGTTGTCTAATCAGTGCTTGGAGTTTATCACAATTTCTGTTTTTGTTTGTCCACCTGTTTCTTGAGGATTGACCACAGGTTCTAAATGGGATTGAGAATGGGGATTTTCCATGATATATACCAAAAATTTCAATGCTTTGTCCATTGAGTTACTTACTTATGACTTGCCTTGTGACATGGTCTCCATCATGTTGGAAAAAGCATTGTTCATGACCAAACTGTTCCTGGATCATTGGTAGAAGTTGCTGTTGAAAAGTGATTAGATCCCATTCTTTATTCATGTCAATGTTTTTTAGGCAAAATTGTCAGTGAGCCCCTCCATGGATGAAAAGCAACCCCACACATGAATGGACTCAGGATGCTTTACTGTTGGCAGGACACAAGACTCATGGTAGTGCGCACCTTTTCTCCTCCGGACAATCGTTCTTTCAGATGTCTTAAACAGTTTTAAAGGGGTTTATCAGAGAAAATAACCTTACCCTAGTCCTCCACAGTCTATTCCCTGTACTTCTTGCAAAATGTCAGAGTGTCATTGATGGTTTTTTTTGGAGAGAAATGGCTTCTTTGCTTCACTTTTTGACTCCAGGCTTGACAAAAGCCTTTTCCTCAATGTGTGTACAGATGTACTGATACCTATCTGCTACCAGGTACGAACTGGGGCTGAAATTCAGCCCTGGCATTTGAAATCACACAGGCCCATGCGGTCCCCAAGCACCAGATGGGATATATTACTAATATTACCCTGGATGGAGGAAAAATTTACTACAAGACCAATATTTCTGATGATACCCGTGGCCTGCAGGGGTAAGTGACAGAGTCAGCAATTTTGTGCTCCGTCACAACTCTTAACAGTATGGGTATCTTGAGAACACTAATTCTGCTAACAACGTAGCAGACAAGGCAGCCCATGAACAGACAGGCCCTTCTGGCATTTGCCAGATGTCCAGTCCGGCCCTGTCTGCTACCATTCGTGGGCAAGCTCTGCACTGAGGTTGAATCAAGCCCATAACTGAATCCTCTTTACGAGATGGTCCTGTCATTTGCTGAACATTTTTGGGTACCTTGAATAATTCTTCACAAAAATTGAAATTTTTTTGAAATTAAGCAAATTCAGTGTACATTGACTGGCACTACCAGTCAGCTTAGCTTTTGATGTCCAATATAGGGAAATTTCAGAATCCAACAAGGACTGAGATATTTGACTCAGAAGTAGGGATTTCCTTCTTTATGTAGGAACTAGAAGTTGGAACTATCAACTATACTGATCTTTTAAGACATAGCTGAGGAATTATTGGCTAAGAGTTGTAAGTTTTAGTTCAAGTTGTTTTACATCACAGGAAGAAAAGCTATGAGGTTTAGCTCTCCCTCTTTCATACCTGGTATTTTTTGGAGGAATGCAGCGAGCGGGAAGGTTACATCTCAGCACTGAGTTTTGTTGGCATGTTTGTTCATGCCTGAAAATGAACTAGCCTTGGAATGCATTACAGAATACATAAAGATTATAAAAATAAAACCAGCACGCTTGTGTGTTCTTAAGGAGGCTCTTCTTAATTCTAAGGGGAGGAAACGTATATTTATACTAGATCATCAGGATGCTTAAAACTTGTCAGACTTGGCATAAAGACCATGGCATCTGAGGGCAGGAACTCCGCATACCTGGGACATATTTTTCATCAGTTGTTTTACAATATCTAATTTCTCTTATTAGCAACTTGCATGAATCTCCTTCCTGTCCTCCACTGATGATTACAGTTATGGTCAACATTACTGGCAAGTTCATACATTTTAGTGGGAATTGCATATAGTTGAGAAAGAGAATGTGCATACATGGACTCTTCCAACACCCACAGCAGAGCAATCCCAAAAAATTCTGTATAATTAGAATAATCATAATTCATCAACATATTTCATACAATAACTAGATACTGACACTAGACTAGAATCCAGAGTCAAGAAGTGTAAACAAGAAACATAATAAAAACAATTCTTTATTAATTATAATTATTAAAATAAAATGAAGTACAAGGTAGCTCATGCCAAAAGAGGACACAGCAAAGTACACATACTACTGGCTCGGATAATGTACAAATCAATTTATATAACTCAAATCCATAAAACAGTAATTAGAATCCCCAAATTATTTATATAGTGATATGGAGGATTGCTCACCAATAATTAGTGCTACATGATCATCTAATAGGATTAAACCCATATGGACAGAAATATATATGAGCAATAGAGTTAAAAAGTGCTTAGTGCTGCAAAACAAAATGCTTATATGAATAACACCAGAATAAAATTATATATAATACTAGATGGTGGCCTGATTCTAACGCATTGGGTATTCTAGAATATGTATGTAGTATATAACACAGCCCACGTAGTATATAGCAGTGTGGGCACCATATCCCTGTTAAAAAAAAAAACTATTTAAATAAAAAATAGTTATACACTCACCTTCCGGCGACCCCCGGATCCAGCTCAGGCCTTTAGCGATGCTCTTTGCGACGCTCCGTTTCCAGTAATGCCTTTAGGCAATAACCCGTGATCATGTAGCGGTCTCGCGAGACCGCTATGTCATCATCTCGCGAGACCGCTACGTGATCTCGAGTCATTGCTGCAGTGCATTCTTGGGACCAGAGCGTTGCGAGGAGCTGGAGAAGGGTGCCGCGGACGCCGGAAGGTGAGAATATAATGGTCTGCATAGGCAGCATCAATAGTAAAAAGTGAAGCGTTGTTTAACTCCCGCCCCAATATCGCTGATTGGTCGCGGCCGGCCGCGACCAATCAGCGACCTGGGATTTCCATTACAGAAGTTACAGACAAACAGACAGAAGTACCCTTAGACTATTATATATATAGATCTCCACAAAGATCAGTAGAACAGTTAAACATTAAATTGTTATCAGACCAAGTCGTGATGTATAGTGGAATAAAATTGGTATGGTGAAGTATATAAGCAATATATAAAAGTATATAACCACTACTTTATTGTTTATATATATTTTTTCCACATGGTTTTAATCCTATCAGATGATTATTTAGCACTATTTATTGGTGTGTAGTCCTCCACATCACTATATAAATAATTTGTGGATTCTAATTACTGTTTTATGGATGCAGGAAAGATATGTATCTTGGTACCGTGTTAGTCAGTAGATAGAAAAATATTTTGAATTGAAAGTCCTCAGTGGTTGTTACCTTTTAATGGCTAACTGAAAAGATGGTAACAAATTTCAAGCTTTTGAGACTACTCAGGTCCCTTCATCAGGCATAGACTAATGCAAATTCTGAAGAATCATATATTTATATACAACACAGCAGAGAGATAATACAATGGATAAGACAAGTGAGGTAAAGCAGAGCTATCATTTTGGGAGAGTGATAAACACAGTTGTGTCCATACATATTGGAACAGTTCATAGATAAGGAGTGTGAATATTTTATTGTCCTCTGATTGGGGACTTGTTCTGTGTTATGATGCCCCCATAAGGTCTGAGGAGCAAATTCCTCAATTGATGTAGAAAGACATAAATCCATGTGACACATTCATTCCAGCTCTGAGAGTGTCAAAGGTCATCATCAGCTTATACTCCCAGACACTTCTGTCTCTCTGAGATTTGAAATGACCCTTTAATACAAATAATCTCATGTCAATTATGCTGTGATCAGGGAGACAAAATGTTTTGCCACAGGTAGATCTATTCTGTTTTATGGATTTAAGTTACATTAGCTATTGATTTGTACATTATCCAATCCAGTAGTATGCGTACTTTGCTGATCATCTTTTGGCATGAGGCAAATACATCCAAATATCAGGCTGTCTTTTATGAGTGTCCATAATAAATTACGATTTCTCAGCAGATCGTATTCACAGAGATATTATGCACACATGGCAAACAAGCAACTACGTTTAGCCCTCTTTTTCAAGCTTGAGCATTTCAGCTTTAGCATCTCCATAGACAGGCTACACTTTGGTTCTTCTTACGGAGCCATTACAATGCAATGCCTACAGTGAAATGTTTTCTGCCAAGTTCTTGTTTTGTTAATTTTATGTTTTATGCTTTATTAATTAATGATTATGTATGAAACCTTTGTCATTTCAGCACTATAATTGCATAGGGGGTCGCTTCAACTGAACTTGATCCCCTGTAGAACAAAAACCCCCATACACATTAGATAGCTGCTGACTAGATGATCATTTCGCCAGAGGTATCTCTCCCAACTTCACAATGCATATGAATGCTAGGGTTTATGCCTTCTTTGAGAGAGTCGCTGCCAGACTCCTGTGGCATTGGTTTATCTTCCTGGAAACCAAAAGGATCAGTCATTAATATTCATAAGGCTGTGTCCTTCTCTACCTTTACGTAATCAGTCAAGGGAGTCAGGAGGGTGCCATATATATTAGACTGTTAGTCAATCTGACCAATATTGGTGGGTTCGGCGACTTTACTCTAATGACTTAATATAGTGCATGAAAAATTCAACATCTGTAGAATCATAGCTAATCTAGAGCAAAAATTCAGATGGCTACATTACATCCTGCCATTTACTTTATATGGCTGATAGTTTGGCCAGCAGTTATCTGGGCCGTCTTTCCCATACCCATGAATGCTCTTTCGGCCAAGTGCTTCTGTTTTCTCCAAGAAACAGCCGCCGCCAAACATGTCTTTCGTTGACTTATCTAAGGGAGAACCAAATAAACAGCAGTCTAGAATTGGACATGCTGGATCCTTAACTCCTCCCGAGAATCAATTGTCAAGGGCTGCCTTGTACATCAGACTATTCGTCAAACCCGTTGATGTTGGTGGATTTGACCAACATTAGTTTAATGTATATGAGGGGCTTTACTCTGTGTCTGATTACTTTGATCAAGGTAAAGCGGTTTGTTGACAACCCACGGCATCAAGAACCTGGGTCTTCTGCCCCCACTTCCTTTTTCTTTTAGAAGTATGTACTATTTATATTTAAAATTTTATTTATGAATTTTCAATTATTAACACAAGTAAAACATAAGATTTAAACTTACAGAACTGTGCCTTGAAATCATACAGCCTATCACTTTGTGAGTCTATTTATGTAGTATTATAATATTTGACTAGATTCTGAAATAAGTAAGGAATAACTATTATATAGTAAATTGTTCGTTACCATTCGTTACTTCATAAAGCCCTCATTGTCATGGATTACTAATGGCTGGACAAATTTGTCTTTTCATCTCCTATTAACCATTTCCTGTAATGGTTAACTAGAGAATGATTTTAAATGAGTTAGAGGAACTGGTTGGATAAGCGCATTATTCCTAAGTAACATTATAAGTTAGTATGCCTGGTGAAACATTACAAGAACTGGGTTGATTGCTGTAAGTGGTCAAATAAATCCACAGGAATTTAACCCCTTAAGCCCCAAGGGTGGTTTGCACGTTAATGACCGGGCCAATTTTTACAATTCTGACCACTGTCTTTTTATGAGGTTATAACTCTGGAACGCTTCAACGGATCTTGGCTATTCTGACATTGTTTTCTCGTGACATATTGTACTTCATAATAGTGGTAAAATTTCTTCGATAAAACTTGCGTTTATTTGTGAAAAAAAACAGTAATTTGGCAAAAATTTAGAAAATTTTGCAATTTTTCAACTTTGAATTTTTATGCCCTTAAATCACAGAGATATGTCATGTAAAATAATTAATAAGTAACATTTCCCACATGTCTACTTTACATCAACACAATTTTGGAACCAAAAATTTTTTTTGTTAGGGAGTTATAAAGGTTAAAAGTTGACCAGCAATTTCTCATTTTTACAACACCAATATTTTTTTTAGGGACCACATCACATTTGAAGTCATTTTGAGGGGTCTATATGATAGAAAATAACCAAGTGTGACACCATTCTAAAAACTGCACCCCTCAAGGTGCTCAAAACCACATTCAAGAAGTTTATTAACCCTTCAGGTGTTTTACAGAAATTTTTGGAATGTTTAAAAAAAAATTAACATTTAACTTTTTTTCACAAAAATTTACTTCAGCTCCAATTTGTTTTATTTTCCCAAGGGTAAGAGAAGAAATTGGACCCCAAAAGATGTTGTGCCATTTCTTCTGAGTATGCCGATACCGCACATGTGGGGGTAAACCACTGTTTGGGCGCATGGCAGAGCTCAGAAGGGAAGGAGCGCCGTTTGACTTTTCAATGCAAAATTGACTGGAATTGAGATGGGACAACATGTCACATTTGGAGAGCCCCTGATGGGCCTAAACATTGAAACCCCCCACAAGTGACACCATTTTGGAAAGTAGACCCCCTAAGGCAGGGGTGTCAAACTGCATTCCTCGAGGGCTGCAAACCATGAGTGTTTTCAAGATTTCCTTAGCATTGCACAAGGTGCTGCAATCATTATGTGTGTAGGTGATTAAATTATCACCTGTGCAGTACAAGGAAATCCTGAAAACATGACCTGGTTGCAGCCCTCAAGGAATGTAGTTTGACACCCCTGCCCTAAGGAACTTATCTAGATGTGTGGTGAGCACTTTAACCCACCAAGTGCTTCACAGAAGTTTATAATGCAGAGCCGTAAAAATAAAAAATCATATTTTTTCACAAATATGATCTTTTCGCCCCCAATTTTTTTTCCCCGAGGGTAAGAGAAGAAATTGGACCCCAAAAGTTGTTGTGCCATTTGTTCTGAGTACGCGGATACCCCACCTGTGGGGGTAAACCACTGTTTGGGCGCATGGCAGAGCTCGGAAGGGAAAGAGCGCCTTTTGACTTTTCAATGCAAAATTGACTGGAATTGAGATGGGACAACATGTCACATTTGGAGAGCCCCTGATGGGCCTAAACATTGAAACCCCCCACAAGTGACAACATTTTGGAAAGTAGACCCCCCTAAGGAACTTATATAACTGTGTTTTGACAGCTTTGAACCCCCAAGTGTTTCACTACAGTTTATAATGCAGAGCCGTGAAAATTAAAAAAAATTTTTTTTCACAAAAATTATTTTTTTAACCCCCAGTTTTGTATTTTCCCAAGGGTAACCGGAGAAATTCGACCCCAAAAGTTGTTATCCAATTTTTCCTGAGTACGCTGATACCCCATATGTGGGGGGGAACCACTGTTTGTGCGCATGGCAGAGCTCGGAAGGGAAGGAGCGCCATTTGGAATGCAGACTTAGATGGATTGGTCTGCAGGCATCACGTTGCATTTGCAAAGCCCCTGATGCACCTAAACAGTAGAAACCCCCCACAAGTGACACTATTTTGGAAACTAGACCCCCCAAGGAACTTATTTAGATGTGTTTTGACAGCTTTGAACCCCCAAGTGTTTCACTACAGTTTATAACGCAGAGTCGTGAAAATAAAAATTAATTTTTTTTTCCAGAAAAATGTTTTTTTAGACTCCCCAATTTTTATTTTCCCAAGGGTAACAAGAGAAATTGGACCCCAATAGTTGTTGTCCAATTTGTCCTGAGTATGCTGATACCCCATATGTTGGGGTAAACCCCTGTTTGGGCGCACGGGAGAGCTCGGAAGGGAAGGACCACTGTTTTACTTTTTCAACGCAGAATTGGCTGGAATTGAGATCGGACGCCATGTCGCGTTTGGAGAGCCCTGATGTGCTTAAACAGTGCAAACCCCCAATTCTAACTGAATCCCTAACCCCGATACGCTCCTAACCCTAATCCCAACCATAACCCTAATCGCACCCCTAACCCTGACACACCCCTAACCCTAATCCCAACCATAAATGTAACCCTAACCCTAACTTTAGCCCCAACCCTAACTTTAGCCCTAACCCTCACCCTAACTTTAGACCCAACCCTAACTTTAGCCCCAACCCTAACTCTAACTTTAGCCCCAACCCTAACTTTAGCCCCAACCCTAACCCTAGCCCCAAACCTAACCCCAACCCTAACCCTAACCCCAACCCTATCCCTAATGGGAAAATGGAAATAAATACATTTTTTAAATTTTGTTTATGTTTCCCTAACGAAGGGGGTGATGAAGGGGGGTTTAATTTACTTTTATAGCTGTTTTTTAGCGGATTTTTATGATCCTGTCACACACTAAAAGACGCTTTTTATTGCAAAAAATATTTTTTGCGTTACCACATTTTGAGACCTATAATTTTTCCATATTTTGGTCCACAGAGTCATGTGAGGTCTTGTTTTTTGCGGGACGAGTTGACGTTTTTATTGGTAACATTTTCGGGCACGTGACATTTTTTATCGCTTTTTATTCGATTTTTGTGAGGCAGAATGACCAAAAACCAGCTATTCATGAATTTCTTTTGGGGGGGGGGCGTTTATACCGTTCCGCGTTTGGTAAAATGGATAAAGCAATTTTATTCTTCGGGTCAGTACGTTTACAGCGATAACCTCATTTATATCATTTTTTTATGTTTTGGCGCTTTTTATACGATAAAAACTATTTTATAGAAAAAATAATTATTTTTGCATCGCTTTATTCTGAGGACTGTAACTTTTTTATTTTTTCGCTGATGATGCTGTATGGCGGCTCGTTTTTTTGCGGGAGAAGATGACGTTTTCAGCGGTACCATGGTTATTTTTGATCGCGTGTTATTCCACTTTTTGTTCGGCGGTATGATAAAGCGTTGTTTTGTGCCTCGTTTTTTTTTTTACGGTGTTCACTGAAGGGGTTAACTAGTGAGACAGTTTTATAGGTTGGGTCGTTACGGACGCGGCGATACTAAATATGTGTACTTTTATTGTTTTTTTTTTATTTAGATAAAGAAATGTATTTATGGGAACAATATATATATATATTTTTTTTTTTTTTTTCTTTATTTAGGAATTATTTTTTTATTCTTTTTTTACACATCAAAAAAAATTTTTTTTACCTTTTTTACTTTGTCCCAGGAGGGACATCACAGTATAGTGACAGATTGCTGATCTGACACTTTGCAGAGCACTGTGTCAGATCAGCGATCTGGCGTGCCCTGCTGCTTGGTTACCAGAACCTGCTCTGGACCGGAAGTACTCCCTGCAGGACCCGGAAGTAGCCCCTTGGCCATTTTGGATCCGGGGCCTGCAGGGAGGAGACGCTCGGTACAAGGTGAGCACATCGCCTTCTACTGATCGTCTCAGGGAAGCCCGCAGGGAGCCCCCTCCCTGCGCCATGCTTCCCTATGCCCCCGGAACACTGCGATCATGTTTGATCGCGGTGTGCTGGGGGTTAATGTGCCGGGAGCAGTCCGTGACCGCTCCTGGCACATAGTGCCGGATGTCAGCTGCGATAGTCAGCTGACACCCGGCCGCGATCGGCCGCGCTCCCCCCGTGAGCGCGGCTGATCGCATATGACGTACTATCCCGTCACTGGGAATTAAGTCCCAGGTCACCGTGATGGGATAGTACGTTATATGGGATTAAGGGGTTAAGGACATTCCTTAGTTATCAGGAGATGGTTGAGGCCTAAAGTGATATTCCGTTCTAAGCGGGATAGTTGATAAGTTTCTCACCGCTACCGATTTCCATAATGGTGGCCTATTGTTTCCTGTTAACCCCTGACCTGAAGACTACGGCCATGGGAAGTAGAGATGAGCGGACAACTGGATGTTCGGGTCTGGCGGGTTCGGCCGAACAGTTATAAAAAGTTTGGGTTCAGGTACCAGAACAATACCCGGACTCCATTCACTTGAATGGGGGCCCGAACATTCAGTGTTTGCCACGCTGTCATGTGCATGTCAGCGCGGCAAACACTGCTTCTGATCGTCGGTGAAATCATCCCTTTCCTGTCAGAGAGCTATGGTTCCCTTGCTGCACAGCTGTGATCGGAGGTATAAAGTTCACCTCCGATCACTGATGTCAGCTGATGGGACTACTTCTCCCATCATCCGACGCCTGCTGCCACTTATATCAGTGAGAGCAGGAGCGGCTGATGGGTGTATTCATTAGCCTGCTCTGTAAATAAATAATTGAAAAAACTGGCATCAGTTCCCCTGTATTTTTGATAACCAGCCAGGCAAAACTCACAGCTGGTGGCTGCAACCCTCAGCTGTCAGCTTCAGCAAGGCTGATGATCAATAATTTTAATTATTTAAATAAATAATTTTAAAAAACGGCATTGGGTCCCCCATTTTTTGACAACCAGCATTGCTAAAGCAGACAGCTGGGTGCTGGTATTCTTAAGCTGGTAAGGGGCCATGGATATTGCCTTCCCCCCAGCCTAAAAATAGGAGCTTTCAGCCGCCCAGAAAAGGCACATTTTTAGATGCACCAACTTTGGCGCTTTGCCTCTGCTCTTCCCACTTGCCCTATAGTGATGGCAAGTGGGGTTCATATTTGGGGGGTTAATGTCACCTTTGTATTGTCAGGTGACATTTGCCCACAGATTACTAATGGAGAGGTTGTCTATAAGACACCTATCCATTACTGATCCTATAGTTGTATGGTAAATAAAAACACAGCCAGTCTAAAGTCTTTTATTTGAAATAAAACAAAACACACTTTTACTTTTTTATTTAAAAATAACAAACACAGTTATACTTACCTAATGCCTAATTCCACTGATTCCCTCGTTTCCTGTAATAAAACAAAAATTAAAAAACCAAAGGCTGTGATGGCTAGCACTCAACTGGAGTAGAGGTAACGGTGCTAGTGAAAGGAACTGAGAGTTCCGAAGTCACTGAATATAGAGATCACTATACTATATATTTTATTCAAAAATTAAAAAACAACAGTCTCCCTCACCTATCCATCATTCTGTCCCACACGAAATCCATGTCTGGGGGATAAACAGTTTTCAGCTTGGACGTTGCCAAGATGCGACCATCCAGGCTGAGTCCCACTGAAATTGGTAACAGTTTTCAACCTGGATGTTGCCAAGATGTGACTGTCCAGGCTGAGAACCACTGGTGAATGAGCTGCTGCAAGCGCAGCCTCGGTGACTAGCAGTGAAGTCATACAGATTACCTCCGATCACTTAGGCTAAACTGCGGTGATCTCGGTGAGATCCCCCCTTGCACTGTGAGAGTTCTAACGGTGTTAACGGAGATCTCCCCGAGGTCCCCGCAATTCAGCCCAGCTGGGAACGCAGCCTCAGTGACCAGAGGTAACCTCTATGACGTCACCGCTAGTCACTGAGGTTTGCGCTTGCAGCAGCTCATTCACCAGTGGTTCTCAGCTTGGACAGTCGCATCTTGGCACCATCCAGGTTGAAAACTGTTACCAATTTCAGTGGGACCAGCCAACCATATGATGTGTAATGGGGACTCTAAAATTCTGAAATTACCGTATGTCCCCTGCTAATAAATATTCAAATATTCCCTTCAGCTAACTGGAAAAATACCAAAGAACTTCTTTGTGGGTGTTTACTTTTTCACATTGTGCTGATGGCGAATCAAAATCTGTCCATGTCATAGATGGGTAAAAGCAAAAGCCCACAGACAAGGTCACAGCTGCATCCTGGCTCAGCATTTTCTCCTGAGAGGAGATTTGTCTTGTATTACTATGTTGAGAACTCCACAGTCGCTTTGTCCTTTCCTGTTACTGGGGCGCCGGAGCTCACCTGTGCTCCAATGGCAGGAAAGGACATTACTACTGCAGAGTTCTCAATGTCATATGAGACAAGTCTCATCTCAGCAGAACACACTGAGCCAGGCTGCATCTGTAACTTTCTCTGTCATTGTTTGCTTTTTCCCCCTCAATGATTCACCTATGTTCCAATTGGTCAACCTCACAGAGGCAAAAAGCAAACACCCACTGTGGTATATGCTCACTAGGTAGAAGGGAAATATTTGGAATGAAGGGGTACAGAAAAAAAGGAAAAAAAACATGTTCTAAAATCATTGGAATAGTAGCAGTTGGAAGAAGAGACACTTCATTTAAAAGGAACCTACCACTTGATTCATCCTGTCTAAACCACAGGCTGCAAGAGTCAGAGCTTGACAACCTGATTGCAACAGGTATATTTTTTCCAGTGTTTCAGAGAAAATATAGTTTGCAGGGCAAAAGCACTTCCCCTGGATGGCTTTACCCATTGTCATTTCAGGTGATTGACAGGTCTATTAAGTGCACACCTGAAAGTGACTTACCTAGAACAGTGCAGGGAAAAATTATCCGGGGGCCACATCAGGCAAGTCTCGTCTCTTCTTTTGGTCTCCAGCCGCCTCTTCAAACTATATTTTCTCTGAATCTCATGAGCATTTCAAAATGCACTAGCAGCATAAATGGTGCGTATTTAGGCTGCTTGTGGTCTAGGCAGCATGAATCTACTGATAGTTTCCCTTTAAATTAAAAATCCAGTGAAGGTCCTCTTTAAGAACTTGATAGACGAAGTTACAGGACAAGCTATTACATTTACAGTCTAGGAAGTAATAAATTCAAGTCTTGTTTCTCAGTTTTCGATTTTTGGTTCTTTACTGCTTTCATTTGTAAGTACTTCTACCTCTTTGGCAAATTGTTATACATTGGGCAAATCTACACATCGTTAAACTGTAAGTGGAAATAATCTTACATTTTGTTAAAAAAAAAGCCCCAGCAGTTATTAATGGAAATCCTAAGTATATACAGTAAGTCATTCAAAATGTAGATGTCAGGTTCATTTTAAACGGCAATTGCTCACACACGTCAGACGCGCGTCCCAAGGCTCTGGCTGAGCTGCAGGTGATGACAGGCGAATTTCTTAGCTGTTAAGCACTAGTTCATTTTCGGGCATCTGGGAGTTATAAAGCACATTTATTAGTATAGCAAACATGAATGAAGAAAGTCCCAGCCCAGTGTTTTCATAGGATGGAAGAGCCCGGTGTGAAGTAAACGGCTCAGTTAATAAATACCACGTGCTGTTTGATTACATCTGGAAATAGTTTTTGAAGAAAACCCCCGAGGTTCATGGCGGGGGGCCTGGGTAACATTTAAACAAAATCCGGATATCCTGAAAACTTGAAGAGCATCAGCAGCTATGCTCCTTATTGATCTTACTGATTTAGTGGGAAGTGCAGTTTGACATTTGTAAGCGGTTTTGTAAAGGATATTAAATGAAAGCATTTACGCAGACACGAGTCATGGATAATTTACTTATTCTGTCTCAATAACCTCAGTCTGCCATACTGTCAGGAAAGAGCGTGTGTGTGTGTGTGTGTGTGTGTGTGTGTGTGTGTGTGATCTGTCTTTATGGAGACATTCTGAGCAGTTACATATGGAACTGAATAGGCCATCGAAAAGGAGAAACCTTTATTTTTGTGTTGGAAAGTACTACCCTACAAATAGACATAGAAAAGGTCCTTATTTTTTTAACTCAAATAAATTTTTATTTAGGATCACATGACAATTAACTTGTTACATTCTTATATTTCAATACAGAGTTTTCACCCCAAAACAGACCCCCCCATTCCCAACTAGAAAAGGTCCTTATTACTCTCTGTGTATTAAAAGGAACCTGTCAGGCCCCCAAACCAACAACATAAGGTTAAATTGGCCTTTCATGCATTTCCACAAATCCCTGATGTCCCACACGAACGTATCTATATAGTAAAAAATAACGTTTAAAGTGCAGCCTGTTTTGTGCTACGTAGCCAAGACCAGTCTAATCAGGCCATGCATCCCCTAAACTAGTCCGGCCTCAGTTCCTGTGATCTCACCTCTGTGGAGGTGATGGACATCCTTCACTGCTGCGCCATTTATTCCAGCACCTGGCATGCGCACAACGCACCCTTCAAACGGATGCATAGGAAGTCATAGTGACATGGTGCTGGAAAAATGTGCACAGTAGTGAAGGACGTCAATGATGGATAGAGCGACATGACTACAGGATCTTAGGCTCGACTAGTTTAGGGGAAGCAACACCCCACCGGAGTAGTCCTGACTATTTAGCATAAGGCAAGCTGTATTTTTAAAGTTGTTTTTTTTTTACAATAAAGAAACCTTTAGTAGGACATCAGGAATGCAGTATTAGGACGATTTAACCTTATGGTGGCAGTGTGGAAGCCTTGGGAGTCCTGACAAGTTCCCTTTAATACTAAAACTCACAACATAAATAGTTTTTTTTTTGGTATTTGAATGGGATAATGATAAATATATCACAGTCCTAAAATATGCAAATCGCAGCCATTAATTGGAAAACAAAAATGTGCAACAACCAGTTGAGTTTTTAAGTCTTTCTGTTAGTCGGGTTATCGGTAAACCAGGTGCCCCAACAAAGACAGAAGAAACTCTTCTATGGTCGCTTAGGCTTCTTTCACACTAGCGTTGGAATCTCCCTGTCGCAATGCGTCGGGGAGAGATTCCGACGCTAGCGTTTAGCGCATTGCACAATGGAGGCAGCGGATGCATTTCTCTGGCGCATCCGCTGCCCCATTGTAAGGTGCGGGGAGGTGGGGGCGGAGTTCCGGCCGCGCATGCGCGGTCGGAAAAAGCGGTCCGTCAGGAGCAAAAAACGTTACATGTAGCGTTTTTTGCTCCCGACGGTCCGCAGAAGCATGACGCATCCGTCGCTCGACGGATGCGACGTGTGGCAATCCGTCGCAAATGCGTCGTCAATACAAGTCTATGGGGAAAAAATGCATCCTGCAAGCACTTTTGCAGGATGCGTTTTTTCTGCAAAATGACGCATTGTGACGGATTGCAGAAAACGCTAGTGTGAAAGTAGCCTTAGCTGGTCATGGTCTTCCACTTTCCTCATGGCCTGCTCATCCATTTCTTAGTGGAAAATATTGAAGTCTGCTTGACTAGTTGGTGGTGAAGTCTAGCTCTACTCCTCCACTTCTTTTGCTCTTTTTTTAGCTGCCTTGGCTTGGCTCTGCCGCTGCCTCTGACACTGCTTCTTCGGCTGCTCCGACTCAACACAGTAGAAGTGCACAATTCACACAGTTCTTAGCTCTTCTCATCTGAAAAAACCTCCCAAGGAAACCTCAATTAATGGTGTTTTCTTCTGTAGGAAATGTTCCACGCACAAGTGCTAAACTTGAAAGGCGGTGCCTATGATGTGACCGACGGGAGAGTGTAAAGCTAGTATACATTGTCAATATTGTTTTTTTCCTCTCTAAAATAAAAAATAAAAATTACAAAAGCAAGTATTTGTATTTTTTTTTTACCATGGTAGACTATGGAATATGTAAGCAACTGCATGGCACACAGATCCACGAATCAGAGATATACCTTAGCATTTTCTCCCAACACACACACAAAAAAGTTAAGCATAAACCCTAAACGGAGTGTAAATGGTGTCATGCTATCTATTTCTATTTGTGCTTTTTGTGAGGTTAATGATATAGCTTAATTATATGTTTCTCAGCAGATGTATGTGATACTGCCATAAGAACATGTCAGCTCATGTTCACAATACTCCCACATTACAGTCAAGGCTGTCCCGCCATCTGATTACCCGCATCCACCAACATTGGGCAGAGCAATATTTTCTCCTTTGCATACTGCCTATCTGGGAATTTTATTTTCTTTTTGTTTCATTTTGACAGCAATCCATTTTTATGTCATGCAGAAGAAGCTCCGCTGCACGCACATGTTACATGGCTCCATTTTGGTGCACTTTTGATCCATGAAGGTATGCGATTTATACGTCACCACGCAGTCGATGCATTGATAAACATAAATATGAAATGATCTATAGAAATTATTTATCTTCATGATTGCACGCATACCTGCCATGGTTTTGTTTGGTATACAGTTGATTTTTCAGTTTGATTATACAGGAGTACATGAAAGTGTGTGAACTTTTCCAGTAATTGTTGATTAGTCCTTCACATCGTCTTGGAGGAAATTTAGCCCTTTTCTCAATACAAACTGGTTATGGTTATGTTGTGTTGGCGGGTTTTTTTTCCCATGAACTGCTCCTTTGACTTGACAATTCCAAAACTTTAACTTTATTCTTCTTTAACCCTTCTTTTTTAGACCAGCTTGTGTTCCTCAAGTCGTTGTATTGCTAGGGAGAGCAATGCTGGTCTTCAGTTTCCTCCATTTGTATTTAATCTGTCTGATTGTGCATTGGTGAAGTCAATACTCTTTAGAAATGGTTTAGTAACCTTCTCCAGTCTGATGAGCGTCATCAACTCCTCTTCTGAGGTCTACAGAAATTTCCTTTCTGCATGCCATGATACACTTCTCCAATCGTGTTGTGAAGATCAGACTATGATAGATCCCTCTTTCCTGTATACTGCTCACACCTGATTGTCATCCTATTGATTTAAAATGCCAGACTCTTGTCTTCAAATTATCTGCTAATTCTAAAGGTTCACATACTTTTGCCAGTCACAGAGAAGTGATTTTAGATCATTTTTTTCAGTAAAAAATACCAAAGTCTAATATTTTGACTCCTATGTTTTATTTGGTTCTCCTTATCTACTTTTAGGACTTTGTGATAGTCTGACGTAGTTTTATGGAGAAATTTGGAAAATTCTGGTTCACAAATTTTAACTACCACTATAAGTTATCTAAAATGTTTCCCTGAAAATATTCAAACTACGCATACACATCTGTATGCCTTTATTAGTCAATCCTTTACCATAGTATACATATTACAAAGAATCCCATTTAGCCAAAGACAAATCTGGGCAACTTCAGAGGAATATTATTGCAGTGGGACGTAAAGTAGGTCCCCATAAACTTTTATGAGCAAAGATATGTGGCACTTATGGCACTTAGGATTAGATAGTTAATTTTCTATATTACCATATTGTATCCGATGCTTGTTACTATGTCTTTGAAGTCCACGTTAAAGTTGAAGGTATTCAGAGCCTTTCTTTATGGTTTAAAATGTTATGCTCTAATGTGTGCATTTCTAATAAAGCTCCCCCAGAGCCTTGTAAACCGTGAATCTGTGGTTTTACAGTCTATAAAAAACACTGCCACCTAGAGGAAGTTTGTTTAATAAGTTACGCTATTCAGACATTGAAATCACAAACAAATGGAGATAGACCAATAATAATGATAATCTTTATTCATTTAGCGTTTAAGTATATTGACAAGTAAGGGTAAAAATATGATATATAATCCCAAAATGATGTATTTCACAGAGTGAATTATTGCAGTTACACATGTTTATTTCCTTTGGGTGTATTGGAACAGCACACAAAAAAAACAGAGAAAAGAAAAAGAAAATTGGAACTAATTTCACACAAAACCCCCCAAAATGGTCTGGATAAAATTGTTGGCACCCTTAACTTAATATTTGGTTGCACACCTTTTGGAATAAATAACTGTAATCAATCGCTTCTTATAACCATCAACAAGCTTTTTACACCTCTGAACTGGAACTTTGTACCACTCTTCTTTTGCAAGCTGCTCCAGGTCTCTCATTTTTGAAGGCACCTTCTCCCAACAATTTTAAGATCTATCCACAGGAGTTCAATGGGATTTTGATCCGAACTCACTCATGGCTAGCCACTTCATAATTATCCAGCTCTTTGTTTCCATCCATTTCTAGGTACTTCTTGAAGTATGTTTGGGGTCATTGTCCTGCTGGAAGACCCATGACCTACGACACAAACCCAGCTTTCTGACACAGGGCACTACATTGTGACCCAAAATCCTTTGGTAATCTTCAGATTTCATGATGCCTTGCACACAGTCAAGGCACTGTTGTGAATTCTGTGGCCAAGCTCCCTCCTGTGGTCGTGAGTGGTACTTCGGCTGGTTCTGTCTATGAGCTTCCTTTGGTGGATGAGAGTGGTACTGCGGCTTCTGAGTTTCCTTCCTCAGGTGATGAGGTTAAGTCGTTAGGTGCTGCTCTATTTAACTCCACCTAGTGCTTTGATCCTGGCCTCCAGTCAATGTTCTAGTATTGGTCTTGCTTTCTCCTGGATCGTTCCTGTGGCCTGTCTCTCCTGCATAAGCTAAGTTTTGCTTGTGTTATTTTTGTTTGCTATTTTTTCTGTCCAGCTTGCTATATTGGTTTTTCTTGCTTGCTGGAAGCTCTGGGACGCAGAGGGAGCACCTCCGTACCGTTAGTCGGTGCGGAGGGTCTTTTTGCCCCCTCTGCGTGGTTGTTTGTAGGGTTTTGTGTTGACCGCAAAGCAATCTTTCCTATCTTCGGTCTGTTTAGTAAGTTGGGCCTCACTTTGCTAAATCTATTTCATCTCTCCGTTTGTATTTTCATCTCAACTCACAGTCATTATATGTGGGGGGCTGCCTTTTCCTTTGGGGTATTTCTCTGAGGCAAGGTAGGCTTATTTTTCTTTCTTAGGGCTAGCTAGTTTCTCAGGCTGTGCTCGAGGCACATAGGACTGGTCAGGAGCGCTCCACGGCTACCTTTAGTGTGGTTGGATAGGATTAGGGATTGCGGTCAGCAGAGTTCCCACATCTCAGAGCTCGTCCTATGTTTTTGGTAATTGTCAGGTCACTTTGTGTGCTCCGAACTTCAAGGTCCATTGTGGTTCTGAATTACCTGTTCATAACAGTACTGGAGGCCCAAAGTACTAATGCTTCTCAATAGAGGGAAAAGAGAAGTTCTGAGACCATTTTTTTTTCTTTGCACTGTGTTCTGTCTTTCTTTTCCCCTTTACATCAGGGTGGTTCAGAACACAGGTGTGGACATGGACATTCAGGGTCTGTTCTCTTTGATGGATAATCTCGCTATAAATGTACAGAATATTCAAGATTTAGTGGTTCAGAATCCTATGTTAGAACCTAAAATTCCTATTCCTGAGTTATTTTCTGGAGATAGAGCTAAGTTTTTGAATTTTAAAAATAATTGTAAACTATTTCTGGCTTTGAAACCCCGCTCCTCTGGTGACCCAGTTCAACAAGTTAAGATCATTATTTCTATATTACGTGGCGACCCTCAGGACTGGGCATTTTCCCTTGCGCCAGGAGATCCTGCATTATGTAATATTGATGCGTTTTTTCTGGCGCTCGGATTGCTGTACGATGAACCTAATTCAGTGGATCAGGCAGAGAAAAATTTGCTGGCTCTGTGTCAGGGTCAGGATGAGATAGAGATTTATTGTCAGAAGTTTAGGAAGTGGTCCGTGCTCACTCAATGAAATGAATGTGCGCTGGCAGCTATTTTCAGAAAGGGTCTCTCTGAAGCCCTTAATGATGTCATGGTGGGATTTCCTATGCCTGCTGGTCTGAATGAGTCTATGTCTTTGGCCATTCAGATCGGTCGACGCTTGCGTGAGCGTAAATCTGTGCACCATTTGGCGGTATTATCTGAGCATAAACCTGAGCCTATGCAGTGCGATAGGACTTTGACCAGAGCTGAAAGGCAAGAACACAGACGTCAGAATGCGCTGTGTTTCTACTGTGGTGATTCCACTCATGCTATCTCCGATTGTCCTAAGCGCACTAAGCGGTTCGCTAGGTCTGCCACCATTGGTACGGTACAGTCAAAATTTCTTTTGTCCGTTACTTTGATCTGCTCTTTGTCTTCCTATTCTGTCATGGCATTTGTGGATTCAGGCGCTGCCCTGAATTTGATGGACTTGGAGTTTGCTAGGCGCTGTGGGTTTGTCTTGGAGCCCTTGCAGTGTCCTATTCCATTGAGAGGAATTGATGCTACGCCTTTGGCCAAGAATAAGCCTCAGTATTGGACCCAGCTGACCATGTGCATGGCTCCTGCGCACCAGGAGGATATTCGCTTTCTGGTGTTGCATAATCTGCATGATGTGGTCGTGTTGGGGTTGCCATGGCTACAAGTCCATAACCCAGTATTAGATTGGAAATCAATGTCTGTGTCCAGCTGGGGTTGTCAGGGGGTACATGGTGATGTTCCATTTCTGTCTATCTCATCATCCACCCCTTCTGAGGTCCCAGAGTTCTTGTCTGATTACCGGGATGTATTCGATGAGCCCAAGTCCAATGCCCTACCTCCGCATAGGGATTGTGATTGTGCTATCGATTTGATTCCTGGTAGTAAGTTTCCTAAGGGTCGACTGTTTAATTTATCTGTACCTGAGCACACCGCTATGCGGAGTTACGTGAAGGAGTCTTTGGAGAAGGGTCATATTCGCCCGTCATTGTCGCCATTGGGAGCGGGGTTCTTTTTTGTGGCCAAGAAGGATGGTTCGCTGAGACCTTGTATTGATTACCGCCTTCTAAATAAAATTACGGTCAAATTTCAGTACCCCTTGCCGCTGCTGTCTGATTTGTTTGCTCGGATTAAGGGGGCTAGTTGGTTCACCAAGATAGATCTTCGTGGTGCATATAATCTTGTGCGTATTAAACGGGGTGATGAATGGAAAACAGCATTTAATGCGCCCGAAGGCCATTTTGAGTACCTGGTTATGCCATTCGGGCTTTCTAATGCTCCATCAGTGTTTCAGTCCTTTATGCATGACATCTTCCGAGAGTACCTGGATAAATTCCTGATTGTATACTTGGATGATATTTTGGTCTTCTCGGATGATTGGGAGTCTCATGTGAAGCAGGTCAGAATGGTGTTCCAGGTCCTGCGTGCTAATTCTTTGTTTGTGAAGGGGTCAAAGTGTCTCTTTGGTGTTCAGAAGGTTTCATTTTTGGGGTTCATTTTTTCTCCTTCTACTATCGAGATGGACCCCGTTAAAGTTCAGGCCATTTATGATTGGACTCAGCCAACATCTCTGAAGAGTCTGCAGAAGTTCCTGGGCTTTGCTAATTTTTATCGTCGCTTCATCAATAATTTTTCTAGTATTGCTAAACCGTTGACTGATTTGACCAAGAAGGGTGCTGATGTGGTCAATTGGTCTTCTGCTGCTGTGGAGGCTTTTCAGGAATTGAAGCGTCGTTTTTCTTCTGCCCCTGTGTTGTGACAACCAGATGTTTCGCTTCCGTTCCAGGTCGAGGTTGATGCTTCTGAAATTGGAGCAGGGGCTGTTTTGTCGCAGAGAAGTTCTGATTGCTCGGTGATGAAAACATGCGCCTTCTTTTCCAGGAAATTTTCGCCTGCTGAGCGAAATTATGATGTTGGCAATCGAGAGTTGCTAGCCATGAAGTGGGCATTCGAGGAGTGGCGTCATTGGCTTGAAGGACCTAAGCATCGCGTGGTGGTCTTGACTGATCACAAGAACTTGACTTATCTCGAGTCTGCCAAACGGTTGAATCCTAGACAGGCTCGTTGGTCGCTGTTTTTCTCCCGTTTTGACTTTGTGGTTTCGTACCTTCCGGGCTCTAAAAATGTGAAGGCGGATGCCCTGTCTAGGAGTTTTGTGCCCGATTCTCCGGGTTTGCCTGAGCCGGCGGGTATTCTCAAAGAGGGGGTAATTTTGTCTGCCATCTCCCCTGATTTGCGGCAGCTGCTGCAAAAATTTCAGGCTAATAGACCTGACCGTTGCCCAGCGGAGAAACTGTTTGTCCCTGATAGGTGGACGAATAAAGTTATCTCTGAGGTTCATTGTTCGGTGTTGGCTGGTCATCCTGGAATCTTTGGTACCAGAGATTTGGTGGCTAGATCCTTTTGGTGCCCGTCTCTGTCGCGGGATGTGCGTTCTTTTGTGCAGTCCTGTGGGATTTGTGCTCGGGCTAAGCCCTGCTGTTCTCGTGCCAGTGGGTTGCTTTTGCCCTTGCCGGTCCCGAAGAGGCCTTGGACACATATCTCTATGGATTTTATTTCGGATCTCCCCGTCTCTCAAAGAATGTCGGTCATTTGGGTGGTTTGTGATCGCTTCTCTAAGATGGTCCATTTGGTGCCCTTGTCTAAATTGCCTTCCTCCTCTGATTTGGTGCCATTGTTTTTCCAGCATGTGGTTCGTTTACATGGCATTCCAGAGAACATCATTTCTGACAGAGGTTCCCAGTTTGTTTCGAGGTTTTGGCGAGCCTTTTGTGCTAGGATGGGCATTGATTTGTCTTTTTCCTCGGCGTTCCATCCTCAGACAAATGGCCAGACTGAACGAACCAATCAGACCTTGGAAACATATCTGAGATGTTTTGTTTCTGCTGATCAGGATGATTGGGTGTCCTTTTTGCCTTTGGCTGAGTTCGCCCTTAATAATCGGGCCAGCTCGGCTACTTTGGTTTCGCCGTTTTTCTGCAATTCTGGGTTCCACCCTCGTTTCTCTTCAGGGCAGGTTGAGTCTTCGGACTGTCCTGGTGTGGATACTGTGGTGGATAGGTTGCAGCAGATTTGGACTCATGTAGTGGACAATTTGACTTTGTCCCAGGAGAAGGCTCAATGTTTCGCTAACCGCAGGCGCTGTGTGGGTCCCCGACTTCGTGTTGAGGATTTGGTTTGGTTGTCATCTCGTTATATTCCTATGAAGGTTTCCTCTCCTAAGTTTAAGCCTCGTTTCATTGGTCCATATAGGATTTCTGAGGTTCTTAATCCTGTGTCTTTTCGTTTGACTCTTCCAGCTTCTTTTTCCATCCATAACGTGTTCCATAGGTCATTGTTGCGGAGATACGTGGCACCTGTGGTTCCATCTATTGATCCTCCTGCTCCGGTTTTGGTTGAAGGGGAGTTGGAGTATATAGTGGAGAAGATTTTGGATTCTCGTGTTTCGAGACGGAAACTCCAGTATCTGGTTAAGTGGAAAGGTTATGGTCAGGAAGATAATTCCTGGGTCTTTGCCTCTGATGTCCATGCTGCCGATCTGGTTCGTGCCTTTCATGTGGCTCATCCTGGTCGGCCTGGGGGCTCTGGTGAGGGTTCGGTGACCCCTTCTCAAGGGGGGGGGGGGTACTGTTGTGAATTCTGTGGCCAAGCTCCCTCCTGTGGTCGTGAGTGGTACTTCGGCTGGTTCTGTCTATGAGCTTCCTTTGGTGGATGAGAGTGGTACTGCGGCTTCTGAGTTTCCTTCCTCAGGTAAGGAGGTTAAGTCGTTAGGTGCTGCTCTATTTAACTCCACCTAGTGCTTTGATCCTGGCCTCCAGTCAATGTTCTAGTATTGGTCTTGCTTTCCCCTGGATCGTTCCTGTGGCCTGTCTCTCCTGCATAAGCTAAGTTTTGCTTGTGTTATTTTTGTTTGCTATTTTTTCTGTCCAGCTTGCTATATTGGTTTTTCTTGCTTGCTGGAAGCTCTGGGACGCAGAGGGAGCACCTCCGTACCGTTAGTCGGTGCGGAGGGTCTTTTTGCCCCCTCTGCGCGGTTGTTTGTAGGGTTTTGTGTTGACCGCAAAGCTATCTTTACTATCCTCGGTCTATTCAGTAAGTCGGGCCTCACTTTGCTAATACCTATTTCATCTCTGTGTTTGTATTTTCATCTTTACTCACAGTCATTATATGTGGGGGGCTGCCTTTTCCTTTGGGGAATTTCTCTGAGGCAAGGTAGGCTTATTTTTCTATCTTCAGGGCTAGCTAGTTTCTCAGGCTGTGCCCGAGGCGCCTAGGTCTGGTCAGGAGCGCTCCACGGCTACCTCTAGTGTGGTGTGATAGGATTAGGGATTGCGGTCAGCAGAGTTCCCACGTCTCAGAGCTCGTCCTATGTTGTTAGTAACTATCAGGTCACTTTGTGTGCTCTTAACCACCAGGTCCATTGTGTTTCTGAATCACCAGTTCATTACAGGTGGCATTCAAGCGCAGCCAAAGTTTTATTCAAATGGGGCACGTTTTCAGAATTGGGGGAGGTCCCAGTAGTCGGGCTCCTCCTATCTTCGTGGATAGGTGATAATTTTAGATGTTGGGAATAACATTTAAATGGATCTTTGGGATTAACTATGTGAGCCCATGGTTGGTACCTGTGTACATGAGAATGGCTGTGCCTTGTACTGCAGCTTAAAGGGCACCTGTCAGCAGGATTGTGCTCAGAACCTACACACAGTGTCAGGTCGGCACCATTATACTGATTAAAATTATAGAAAAACACAATGGAGCAACTATCAGCTCACCGGGTTGACAAATTCCTGGAATAGGGGTGCGGTGCATGGAGACTTCAGGCTGGTTTCCTGAGTAAATGAACTGTGATGAAAATGGGAAAATCCAGCAACTGCAAAAGTCATAAAACTTAACATTTATTAGTAGATTTAAAACAGGAAAAGGAAAAATTAAAAAAAAAACATAACCGTCGACACGTTTCAAGCTACACTAGCTATTATTCAAGTAAGAGCTAGTGTAGCTCGAAACGTGTCAACCATTATCATATTTTTTTAAAAATTTTTCCTTTTCAAGTTTTAAATCTACTAATAAATGTGAAGTTTTATGACTTTTGTGGTTGCTGGATTTTCCCATTTTCTTCATGATTAAAGGGAACCTATCACTCCCCTCAGGCGTTTGTAACTAAAAGAGCCACCTTGTGCAGCAATAATGCTGCATTCTGACAAGGTGGCTTTTTAGTTACAAACGCCTGCAAACGCTGAAATAAACACTTATAAAATGTGCCCCCTCATACCCTGAAATCGTCCCGGGGGCGGGACTTTCCTTCCTAATTAGAGGCAGCACAGCCGTCACTCTGGGCCTTTGCGCGCTGGGCTTTCCAAACCCAAGTCTGGGTGGTTAGTTGCATCTGCCAGTGCGGCATCGCATGCACTCTCATGCTATTTAATTACTAGTTTTGTTACGTGCGGTATTGCGGCCCTGTGACGCAACAGGGTTCGCTTCTTTAACACAGGGTGAAGTTAACCCGTGTGTATCCTCATTGTACCGCCATATAGTCTGTCATTGCTTAGCAGCAGGTACCGTCTCTGCACGGTGGACCCCGGGTTGCGAACGCACCTTATTCCTTTTATCTAATTATTTGGTGCGTTCCGCTAGCCCTAACAATTGTGTTCCGCACCGTGGAGGTGCACGGTGCATAACGCGATAGATGCTACTGCGCAGGCACCACCGCTGGTGCCATTTTGCTAGAGAAAAAAAAATTTGGCTCCATCAAAATGGTGACAGCGCCTGTGCAATACCATCTATTGGCGATAGATTCTACTGCACAGGCGCCACTGGCGTCATTTTCATGGAGCCAAATTTTTCTTCCTGTAGCAAAATGGTGCCTTGCACAGTAGCATCTATCGGAACACGATAGATGATACAGTGCAGGCGTGGGCGCTGGCGGCATTTTAATGAAAATTTTTTTTTTTTTTCTCCCCACAATAGTATATGAGTAAATCATAAATGAATATATGCATGTTATTCATTGTATCATGCTACAGCGCAGGCATCGGTGCCATGAATGTAAATGTTTTTCTCCACACAATATTCTATGCAGTATGTAAAATCGGGAGCATGTCACTGAAGTATCAGTGACCTGTCCTAAGCCCATAAACATGCATACATAAGCAGAGCACCACATAAAGTTTGGCCCACAGGCCGCCCGGAGCACGAGCATATCATTTGCTGAAAACTACATATAAAGATTACACAACAACCACAAGACTGATTTAATCAACCAAGGTATCATTTTAATCAGTATAATGGCGCTGACCTGACAGTGTCTGTAGTTTACTGAGCACAATCCTGCTGACAGGAGTGGTTTAACCCCATTCACCCTACTTGGATTGAGCTGCAGTTGCAGGCACAGCCACCCTTCTGGGTTGCCAACCGTCTGTACATAAATAGTGATTTTTTTTTAATCATAGAAAGTTAGAGTTGGAAGGAACCATCCCCCTGCTCAATGCAGGATTCACTAAATCATCTTAGATGGATGTCTGTCCAGCCTCTGTTTGAAGACTTCCATTGAAGGAGAACTCCTCATCTCTCGTGGCAGCCTGTTCTACTCATTGATCACCCTCACTGTCAAAAACTTTTGTATGTCTGGTATGTAATCTGTATCTTCTCCCTTTCATTTTAATTCCATTGCTTCTCTTGTTTCCATGTACAGATGAGAAGAAGGATGATCCCTCTACACTGACATCCCTTCAGATATTTGTATACACATATTAAGTCTCCTCTTAGCCTTCTTTTTTACAAGCTAAACATTCCCAGATCCTGTAACTGTTCCTCGTAGGACATACTTTGCAGTCCGCTCACCATCCTGGTAGCTCTTCTCTGAACTTGCTCCAGTTTTTCAATGTCTTTTTTTTAAATGTGGTGCCAAGAACTGGACACAGTATTCCAGATGAGGCCTGAACAAGGAGGAGTAGAGGGGGATAATTACTTCACGTGATCTAGACTCTTTGCGTCTCTTAATACATCCCAGAACTGTTTTTTGCCTTTTTTGCTGCTGCATCACACTGTTGACTCATGTGCAGTCTGTGATCTATTAGTATACCCAAGTCTGTGTTACCTAAATATTACTGTCAGGAACCTAGCTGCAGACTTAAAGCAGGAGTCTGCGCACGTGTCCCGAGAGCGTACGAGGAGAGTTTTATTATTATTATTATTATTATACATTTTTATTCCATGGCGCTTAACATGTGAATACGAGGCAAATATAGACAAATACATTAAACATGAGCAGATAACAGGCACACGGGTACATAAGGAGGGAGGACCCTGCCCGCGAGGGCTCACAGTCTGCAGGGGATGGGTGATGAAACACTAGGAGAGGGTAGGGCAGGTTGCGCGGCGGTTCAGTAACTTCAGGATCACTGCAGGCTGTAGGCTTGTCGGAAGAGATGAGTCTTCAGGTTCTTTTTGAAGGTTTCTATGGTAGGCGAGAGTCTGATGTGTTGGGGTAGAGAGTTCCAGAGTATGGGGCAAGCACAGGAGAAGTCTTGGATGCGGTTGTGGGAAGAAGAGATGAGAGGGGAGTAGAGAAGAAGATCTTGAGAGGATCGGAGGTTGCGTGTAGGTAGGTACCGGGAGACCATGTCACAGATGTATGGAGGAGAAAGGTTGTGGATGGCTTTGTATGTCATTGTGAGGGTTTTGAACTGGAGTCTCTGGGCGATAGGAAGCCAGTGAAGGGCTTGACATAGGGGAGAGGCTGGGGAATAGCGGGGAGACAGGTAGATTAGTCGGACAGCAGAGTGTAGGATGGATTGGAGCGGTGCCAGAGTGCTAGAGGGGAGTCCAGAGAGTAGGAGGTTGCAGGAGTCGAGGCGGGAGATGATAAGGGCATGCACTAGCGTTTTTGCGGTGTCGCGGTCAAGGAAAGCACGGATCCGGGAAATATTTTTGAGTTTGAGACGGCAGGAGGAGGCAAGGGCTTGGATATGTGGCTTGAAAGAGAGGGCAGAGTCGAGGATCACCCCGAGGCACCGGGCGTGTGGGACTGGGGAAAGTGAGCAGCCATTGACATTGATGGATAGGTCTGGTGGAGGGGTAGAGTGAGATGGGGGAAAGATGATGAATTCTGTTTTGTCCATGTTCAGTTGTAGAAAGCGAGCAGAAAAGAAGGCTGAAATAGCAGACAGAGAGTGCGGGATTTTGGTAAGTAAGGAGGTGAGGTCAGGTCCGGATAGGAGAGTTGCAGAAGGCTTACCTACCGGTGTGCAGGACCTGAGGCACGTGACCTCTGGGGGGATGGCTGGAGGCGGGGCCAGATGCCGAGTAGCGGCAGTGGACGGCAAAGCCGGAGAGTAGTCAGAACGTGCCGAAGTCAAGCTGGGTAGGTCGGAGCAGTACCAAAGGGTGAAACGCAGAGTGGTCAGGATGTAGCCAGAGGTCAGAAAGCCGAAGATAGCGGTACAGTACAAACAGGGCAGACAGGAGAGAGGTACGACTACCAAGCCAAAGGTCAGAACCAGAAATAAAACTTAAAGACAGAGTCACAAGGTAATGCACAGAACGAGGACACAGAAGGGTCATACACAGGAAGGCAAAGGGACAAAACAGTATGCAAGCACACCAGGGGTCAGACACTCTGCAAAGAGGAATGTATCACTGAAAACCCCAGGCAGAGGCTGGTAAATTAACCCTGCACAGGCAAGAAAGAGAACCAAATCCACAACCATGACAATTACCTTGCATTAATTGCAAGCATGATGTATATGTATCTTAGGGATCTCCCATAATTATCCGTAGCTCTAAAGTTACTGCCATACTTTAATGTTACCATTTTGTCAGTCTGAGGTGACAGTCGAGTGGAAATCTGGACCTCTGCTTCCATATTGTTAACATGCACGTACTCACTCAAATATTACAATAATTCATCATTCCTAATAATAAATTCTGTATACGGTATTTCTCTTGTCGGGATGTCGACTCGTCACCCCTTCTCTACGTCTGTATATTTTCTGTTGCTTATTTGTCATATGAAATGTGGGTGAAATGTGATATTTTCCAGCTTTTTCTTTGTAAGTAGCAAGAGTCCTAATTTCACTTAATTGCTAGATCACATGCAAGGGGCTTTGCAGGCCAGCCCGCCTTAGATGAACTCTGACCTCTACGGGTCACTGGTCCCCAACTACTAGTTTTTCTCAGGCAATAATACATTTTCATACAATTGTTTTTTTTGTCAATTTACATACAATATGTATTTATAAAACCCATTCTTTTATGTAGCTCTATACATTAGGAGATAAACAATGTGGTGGTATAAGACCTATTCACATGCATTTCTGTATTTACTGAGAGCATCAAGAAGCTTTGCTGTGACTTAGGGTATAATTTATGTCTGCTCTGGATTAGGCAAATCTAGCACTTATTATGGGAATCATTCTCGATAATGTATCAAAATGTTTAGCCATTTCTATTTTGCACCCTGTATATCACATTGATTATTGTATTGGGCTTTTATTTTGGCACATTTTAATACAAAATAATGTCTAGTACATATACTGCATATACATATATTAACCAGTTGCATCAACGTTTAGAAGTTGTTTGCACCAAGCACAGTGTGTTGTGGAGTAAAAATATCCTTTTAGTGTGGTCCTTAGCTTCAGGTAATTTATATCCATTGGGTGGATATTGCAACACAGCAATAGACTGGTTATTATATAGGCCCAGGCCATATCTCCAGCTTCCTCTACGCCCCAATGCATACTATACTACTAACAGTTCCCAACCATTTATAAATGTATGGATATGATGTAAAAACTATTTTTTTCAGCTGTTAATAAAAATAAATCGTCCTTGGATTTTTTGAAGCTGTAGGAGCTTGTACAAATAATTGTGATGATTATCATTTTACAGGTCCCATTCATCATGAATATTGCCCACGTGTCTTTGTTAGCTCTTCATTACAGCGGTGTAGTGTGGGCTAGCAGCGCCCGATACAAGGCAAGAATTGGAACATTGATGCTCCCAAAGTCCAGTATTAAGCCCCTACTACCCCAAACACATTTAAATAAAATACTAATATAACTCGTAATTAAAGTAAAATGAATTTAATGGTAGTATTTTCAACCTTTCTCCCCAGATTTGAATTGTGGACCCCCCCTGTGTAATATGACTGAGTGGGCCCCGGCTATTCCCTCCCAGATTGTAACGTCGGTCCTAAGCAGGTTCTGCCCTGGGTAACAAGGCTGACGTGGCTGAAGTCACACAGCCGTTAATGGGTTATTCCCAATATAGTAGGTTTATGCAGTGCAGGGCTCTGCTATTGGCCCCATAGTCACTTAATGGGGCTGAGGCCGAGCATGTACACTTCCTATTCTAATGGGGCTGAGGCCGAGCATGTACACTTCCTATTCAGTCACTTAATGGGGCTGAGGCCGAGCATGTACACTTCCTATTCATTCATGAGAGGACTCTGCGTGACCCAGTTTATAGGTTCTAAAACCTAGTTCTGAAAATGGCTCTGGGTCCCAGAGGTTGAACACCTAGAAAAAAGTTAGTTATGCTACGATTAGCGGGAGCAGGGGATAACTTGACGTTGGTCTGACTTTCGGTACCCCCAGTGATACCCCTAGAACAAGGTTCTAGAACTCGAAAACTAGGCTATGCAGAGCATTGTCTTTGCCAGAGTTTGCCGAGCACTGGTGGTGTACTCACTTCCTATCTTGGAAATATCCATTAATGCATAGTTAGAAATAAAGTTCACCCAGTCTGCCGCAAGCTTGTACATGCACAATAAAAGCTCTAGTTGTGGACTATGCCAAGAGTCCTGTGAGTGAATACTGCACTCATTTCTCCTCCACCTCTCTCTACCTCACTCCACTCTTGGGTATTTATGCTAGGTGCATCCTGCCCCCAACCCTCCATCCTCAGTAAATCCCCGTAGCCCACTTTCCCTTCCAGAGGGAGGTAGGGCTGCTGATTGAAGCAATCTACCTTGTTGTAAAGGTGGTCTCAGTGTGGTTTTAAGCAGGTCACTGTCATCCATGTACTGCTCAATGCATTTGTATTGCTGCCTGCCTATGCAGAGTGCAGCAGCCTATGACAATGTCTTCTCCTGGGTTTGCGCTGTCCATAGGCAGGCAAATGTATGGAGATAAACGTTTTTTCTTGCGCTGCTGGTGAAATCCACCGAACAGACTCGGAAGATGAAGATGATTAAACGGCCGTTTTTATTTTTGAGGTTTATTCTGATCCCAGAGTGAATGTGCTCTCTGTCGTGCACTTTTTTTGGGCGTCACTTGGTTGAGGTGGACACTCAAACTCAGTCTACCACGTATGGTGTCCGCCTCATGTAGGTGTACACTCCTGAAAATGATGCACAGCAGAGTGCACGTTCGCTCTGACGTCATCATTACAGTCTATGGCCCCGTCGGTGCATGCGTCCGGACCCCTTTTTGCGTGGGATTTTGTACATATGCCCAGATGGGGACACACAACGCAAAGTGAATGCACCCTAACACTTTCATTTGCTACTTATTTGTGGAAGATAGTTTATTTCATGCAAGTCATCTACAATTTTTTTCTTTCTAGCCTGAAGGTAAATACAAGTGCTACAATCACAGATAATAGGAAATAAAAAAAAGTGTGTACAAGTAATAAAACAACATGTATACACCTTTCCATATCGTACAATGCAATCAGATACACTACGTGTCAGGTAATATTATACCGATCCTCAGGCTAACTCTTGGAAAACTTTCTCTGATTCTACAAACGAAAACCAGCAAAATGATGAAAATGTTCCTGGGAGAGACACATTCCGGTGTAACTTGTGATTGACTAGTATGAGAAGCATTCATGGCCCCAGGGCACTTGTCACAGCGCTCATACGACTTGTCATTACATTACACAGGGCCGGCCCCAGCCATGATACTGCATTCTAGAGGTGTCCAAACCACCTGTGTCACTGACAAACGGCCCTGCTGGGATCACGTCAGCCTCTTGGACTGCTGATGCAACCAACTGAATTTTTGCAATGAGCGTACAAGTAACACATCAGTTTGTCGCAGATTGTGAAAAACTGATGCGACTGATTCGTTATTTCGACGGATCCGACTAGCAGATCTGGCTAATTGGATCCGAAATAAATCGAAGCATGCTCAGTTAAAAAAAACAGAATTCATCTCCGGATTCCGTCATTTGACGGATGCGGCGCCCATTGGCTTCCATTTGAGCAAACGACGGACGGCGACGGATACATCGCTGTCCGATTTTTCAACGTACACAAAAAATGTTACCTTGTCCGTTATCTCCGGCCGTCTGCAAACAATTTTCGATGGCGAACGACGGATGAAACGTGAGGCCATCCGTCACAATTCGTCGCTAATACAAGTCTATGAGAAAAAAACGGATCCGGTGGCATCAGTCCCCGGATTCGTTTTCTCCTAAATTCGACGGATTGCGACTGATAGCAAAAAACTGATGTGTGAAAGGGCCCTAATAATCAAATAGGGCTGTAATATATCTATGAAAACGTATGTGCAAAATTGCCTTGCTTATTCTATACAGACTAAAAGAGAATTGGTCGCCAGCTTTCACAACATAAGCGACTCGGTATTATTAAAGGGGTTGTCCACTTTGAAGACTGCAGCTTATCAGTAGCCGCTTTTATGCTACAACACCTACATGACATAGTAATGTCACATGACCGTGAGATTAGACAGCGCTGACATTGTTGAAACGCTACCAGTTTAGGAGATACAGGTGTATCTCACAAAATTTGAATATTATCAAAAAGTTAATTTATTTCAGTTCTTCAAAACAAAAAGTGAAACTCAAATATTATATAGAGTCATTACAAACAGAGTGATCTATTTCAAGTGTTTATTTCTGTTAATGTTGATGATTTTTGCTTACAGCCAATGAAAACCCAAAAGTCATTGTCTCAGTAAATTAGAATACTTTATAACACCAGCTTGAAAATTGATATTAAAATCCAAAATGTTGGTCAAATGAAATGTATGTTCAGTAAATGCACTCAATACTTGTCAGGGCTCCTTTTACATCAGTTACTGTATCAATGCGGCATGGCATGGAGGCGATCAGCCTGTGGCACTGCTGAGGTGTTATGGAAGCCCAGGTTGCTTTGATAGCAGCCTTCAGCTCGTCTGCATTGTTGGGTCTGGTGTCTCATCTTCCTCTTGACAATACCCCATAGATTCTGTATTGGGTTATGGTCAGGCGAGTTTGCTGGCCAATCAAGCACAGTGATACTGTTGTTTTCAAACCAGGTATTGGTACTTTTGGCAGTGTGGACAGGTGCAAGGTTCTGCTGGAGAATGAAATTTCCATCTCCAAAAAGCATGTCGGCAGAGGGAAGCATGAAGTGCTAAAATTTCCTGGTAGACGGCTGCGCTGACTTTGGTCTTGATAAAACACAGTGGACCTACACCAGCAGATGACATGGCTCCCCAAACCATCACTGATTGTGGAAACTTCACACTAGACCTCACGCAGCTTGGATTGTGGCCTCTCCACTCTTCCTCCACACTGCGGGACCTTGATTTCCAAATGAAGTGCAAATTTTACTTTCCTTGTGGAGTGTGCCACTGACTGCCTTCTGGTCTTCTGTCAAGTCGGCAGTCTTCCAAATGATTGTGAAGTCTAAAAACGGGGGCTGCCGCGCTTATACAAGTGTGCCAGTGCACAACCTTAGTGACCATATGCCTGTAGTCATTGCACGTTCTGGAATTAATAGGACGGCACTTACTTGTGTGTGCACAAGTAAGTGCCGCCCTATTAATTCCAGAACGTGCAATGACTACAGACATATAGTCACTAAGGTTGTGCACCGGCACACCTGTATAAGCGCGGCACCCCTCCTTTTTTATTTTCACTTGAGACATTTGTTTGGGCAGATTTGCACATCCTATCTGCCAGGGTGCCAGCGGCTTATACATTACAGCGTAATAGGACAGCGCCAGTGTGATTTTGATTTACACAGATTGTGAAGTCTACTGAAACAGACTAAGGGGCCTTCTTAAATGCTTAGGAAGCCTTTGCAGGTGTTTTTTGTTAATTATTCTTACTGAGATAATGACTTTTGGGTTGTCATTGGCTATAACCCATAATCGTCAACATTAGCAGAAATAAACACTTGAAATAGATCACTCGGTTTGTAATAACTCTCTATAATGTATTAGTTTAATTTTTTTGTATTGAACTGAAATAAATTAACTTTTTTGATGATATTCTAATTTTGTGAGATGCACCTGTATGTGTTTGCTTGGTGCATATTAACATTTAACCCCTTAGTGAGAGAGCTAATTTGGGACTTAATGATCGGGCCAATTTTTACAATTCTGACTACTATCACATTTTGACGTTATAGCTCTAGAATGCTTCAACGTATCCTACTGATTCTCAGATTGTTTTTTTCGTGACATATTTTACATTTTGTTAGTGGTAACATTTCTTCAATATAACTTGCGTTTATTTATTAAAAGAATGGAAATTTGGCAAAATTTTTGTAATTTTGAAACTTTTAATTTTTGTACCCTTAAACAAGAGAGTGATGTCACACAAAATAGTTAATTTCCCACATGTCTACTTTACATCTGCACAATTTTGAAAACATAATGTTTTTTTGTTAGGACGTTATAAGGCTTAAAAGTTGACCAATGATTTCTCATTTTTCCAACAAAATTTACCAAACCACTTTTAGGGACCACCTCACATTTGAAGCGAGTTTGGGGGATCAATATAACAAAAATACCCAAAAGTGACACCATTCTAAAAACTGCACCACTCAAATTGCGCAATACCACATTCGAGAAGTTTATTAACCCTTCAGGTGCTTCGATAGAACTAAAGCAATGTGGAAGGCAAATATGAACATTTTACTTTTTTTCCACAAAAAAATTTACTTTGGAACCAAACTTTTTTATTTTGATAATGACAACAGGAGAAAATGGACCACAAAGTTTGTTGTGCAATTTCTCCTGAGTCCGCCGATACCCCATATGTGGGGCAAAGCCCCACTGTTTGGGCACATGGTAGGGCTCAGAAGGAAGGAGCACTGTTTGACTTTTTGAACTCAAAATTGTCTGGAATCAATGGTAGTTCCATGTCACGTTTGGAGACCCCCTAATGTACCTAAACAGTGGAAACCCTCAATTCTAACTCCAACCCTAACACAACCCTAACCCCAACACACCACTAACCCTAATCCCAACCCTAACCATAACCCTAACCCCAACACATCCCTAACCCCAACCCTAACCACAACCATAACCTCAACACAACAACCCTAACCCCAATGCAAGCCTAACCCTAGTCCCAACCATAACCCTAGCTAAACCCTAACCCTAGCTCTAACCCTAGCCCTAGTCCAACCCTAACCCTAGCTCTAGCCCTAATAGAAAAATGGAAATAAATATTTTTTTTTAATGTTACTATTTTGTACCTACCCAAGGGGGTGATAAAGGGGGTTTTGATTTACTATTTTTTTTTAAATTTTGATTACTGTGATAGACCCTATCACAGTGATCAAAATGAACCAATAGGAAAAATTTCCTTTTATTGCCGAGTGCCGGCCGGCAGATCTCGGCAGGCGCATTGCTCATGTAAGTATGTAGTGTTTTTTTTTTTTACGTTTACGTTGGTAACCAGGGTAAACATCGGGTTACTAAGCGCGGCCCTGCGCTTAGTAACCCGATGTTTACCCTGGTTACCAGGGGACTTCGCATAGTTGGTCGCTGGAGAGCTGTCTGTGTGACAGCTCTCCAGTGACCACACAGCGACGCTGCAGCGATCGGGATCATTGTCTAGATCGCTGCAGCGTCGCTTAATGTGACGGTACCTTTAGGCTGCCATCACACTAGCAGTATTTGGTCAGTATTTTACATCAGTATTTGTAGCCAAAACCAGGAGTGGGTGATAAATGCAGAAGTGGTGCATATGTTTCTATTATACTTTACCTCTGATTGTTCCACTCCTGGTTTTGTCTTACAAATACTGATGCAAAATACTGACCAAATACTGCTAGTGTGACGGCAGCCTGATAGTTGCACAGATTTATTTTTCTTTTTGAATAACATAATTTCCACGCCTACACATGTTCTTCTGTATTGCTCTATATTTTCTTTTTCCTGGAGTAACACCGTAGCTTATAAATTCTACCATCATGTTTCTTACCATCATTCAAGAGAAAATTTACAGCACCTTTTTCTCACCAGGATTGCACTGAACTTGTTCTCTCTGATTAAAGAAAGTAGTTGTTAGGAAAAGTAGAGGGAAATATAATGTCGTAATATTGTGGCTACTGTGCATGTTTGAAATTTAGGAACACATGGAGAGACGTGGCTCCCTCTAGTGTTCACCTATGGCTGTCTCAGGCATTGTTGTCCATTAGGAACATCCTGTTTTTTTTTTATCTTTTTTCCAGCTAGAACAGAAACACAAAGTTGTAAGGTCTAACAAAAGTGCATTTACTTGTAAATTGTGCAATAAGAATAATAAAATTAAAAAAACCATGACATTAATGCAGCTTGACAGAAGGCATGCCATTCTGGGGATCATGAACTTACACTAAGTAGTTCAATGTCAAAGATAACAATGGACACAACTTGAACTTTCTGGTTCAAAGTCGGTGTTATTCTCAATCAAGGATTCCCACCATTTATACCATACAATGGTGTAACGGGAGACAGAGCCCGCCGGCAGTGAGCTCTCGGTATTTGCTGCTATAATTTATAGTGTAATATTACATTTATACTTTTTGTAGTATCTGAAATTATAAATAAAACAACAGCAACCACAAAAGGGTGCTTCATTTCTATAAGGCTACATTGTCATCATGAGTTTTTAGTGATCTTTTCATGTTGCAGATTTTCTGCCCCACTTCTGCACCTATTATCTACTTTAAGCTACTTGTGTTTTTTTCATTGTGCATTTGAGTGCATTTTTTTTTACATGTTTTTAGCTTTTTTTCTGTTGGTGTTTTTTCTCACTCTTCACAAATAAAGCTGTTTTGTTTTTCATATTTCCTGGAATTTGGCTTTACCAAAATTTTATTGATACAATCATGTACGGATTATGTTAGTTTTTTGTGCGTTTCTGCAGAGTATATATGCACTAATCCAATGCATTCTATGTGGAAAATTTTCTCACAAAACTTTTGAAAAGGGCAAAAGTTTTCAAAAGCTTAGGTCCGTTTACAGTGAGTAAAAAAGAAAAAAAATGAAAAGCACATTGGGCATGATATCTCTATAAATCCTATCCGTTGATCTGTAGGATGCTGATTTTTTGGAGGATAGCAAAAATACACAGCATAAAAAAACTCAGCAAAAAGTCATAGTGGGGATGTAACCTAACTCTTCTACGAAAGCAACGGAGCTTTTACTATAGGCTAGGATGCAAAACCTGTTTTCTTGGCAGTAAAGAAGTGGCTTACAAAGAGCAGGTTTTGCTGCATTTTTTTCTGCGTTTTTCAGCTTTGCTTCCACCATAGGACCATTAACAATGCAAGGTGTTAGGTCACCAATGCATGACATATGTGGAACCATAAAACCATTTTGGAAAAATTGGCAATTTCATCAAATTATTTAGTGGAAAATGACAGCAGCGGAAGGGGAAATGGTCGGGAATAGTTTACCTAGTACATTGGCAGAGCATTGAGTTTGTAGGACACTGTTTACTTTCACACTTTGGTCGACCCTTGAGTTGATCATACATATTGTTTAATTTTACACCTTGGTCGGCCATTGTTTACTTTACACACCTCACTAATTTAATTAAACTGTACTAATCCTAACTGCCATCTAAGGTGAGGAGGCCAAGACATTATGGGTCAAACCTCGGAAAATCACAAAAGCTAAATAGGTTTCACATGCTGCAGTACCTGCTTTTTTCACTAAAAACTCAGCAAAACCTAATACCTGCATAAAAAATTGTTTTGCTGCATTTTTTTGCACTTACTCATGGCTTTCTATGAGTGAAGGAACGCTGCAAAAGAAGTGACATGCTGCAGTTTTCTAAAAATGCAACAGTTTTCCAATGCAGTAAGGAAAAAAAATAATGTGTGTGCATGAGATTTCTAAAATCTCATAGCTTTTGCTTCTACTGTAAAAAGCAGTTTAAAATTTGCATTAAAAAAGCAACGTGTGAACATAGCCTTAGTGATGAATTGTGATCTTGTAGATCTTTGGTACATTATTGATAAAGTAATAAAGGGAATGTTTTCTTAGTTTATGACTACCAGTTATATCTATATTCAGAAAGTCTCCTGAAACGATTTCCTTTTTTGTGACGCTCTTAACAGTTTTTTTTCTAGTGTAGGTGGCCCATACATATAGCAGTTTGCGCCGCACATAATATTCTGGCTTTTACCAAACAAATTTCAGCCTCAGTAAAGATCACAGCAGAGCGTTTGGGCGGGATTGTACTTTGCTGCACTCCAAGATCTTCAGTGACTACTTCAAAAACAGTTGGAAAGAGCTCTTCCTCTTCATGGTTTCCGGGGCATTTTTTTAATGGCATTTTTGGTCATTTTTAAACTCCATTGAGTAATGAAGAAACCATTGGTCAAAGACCAGGCCAAAATTAAATATGTATGTCTTTGTATCTTTGGAGGGAGTTTATTAGAAGTTATAGCTCTGTTTGAATCCCCGACGCGCGTTTCGCGTACAGCTTTCTCGAGGGGTATACATGCGTCGGGGATTCCGTCTGTACCTCACAGGTAATGTGCTATTGCCACTAGTGCAACATATATTTATCTGGGTTATCTACAGCCACGTTTGTCCCTCATGTTTGCCTTTTACAGCTGCTAGTCAGCCCTTCTATTTCATTAACTCTTGCACTTGCACTAAGACACTTTATCCACATATATGATGCAATACTTTTTTGTTCTAAATACGTACGCTGCATCTATTAGTCATTAGATATACTATTTGTGAACTTAATCTATTCTATAGGTCTCCTTGACCATTTAAAGAGGTTTTTTGCCCTTTTTGATACAAGTTCTTTTGATTTATCATCTGTTATTCACTGCTGTAGCTTTTTTAGATCATTATAACCCTTGGCGCATTTCCATATTGGTTAGGCCAATTTCATTTTGCACTACGTGTCCTCATAGTTTTATTGTAGTTTTGTTGTTATTTGCAAAAAAATTTTTAGATACACATTTTTAACAATGATCTCAATAAAGTGTTTTAATTTTAAAGGGAACCTGTCACCCCGTTTTTTGAGATTTAGATATAAATACTGTTAAATAGGGCCTGTGCTGTGCGTTACTATAGTGTATGTAGTGTACCCTGATTCCCCATGTATGCCGAGAAATACATTACCAAAGTCGGCGTTTTCACCTGTCAATCAGGCTGGTCTGGTCAGGTGGGCGTGTTCACAGCGTTCTTTTCTTCCCCAGGTTTCCGTTGGTGGCGTAGTGGTGTGCGCATGTCCAAGGTCCGGATTCCCTGTGCCCACGTGAAGACACAGCGCGCGATCTGCGCTGTCATTCCTTTAATCGGTGCGGGCGGCCATCTTCCTGGGGCCGCGCGTGCGCAGATGTAGTGCTCTGCTGCACGGGGCTTCAGGAAAATGGCCGCGGGATGCCGCGCGTGCGCAGAAGAGATCGCGGCGGCCATTTTCCCAAAGCCGAGATGCAAACTCGGCTTTGGGAAAATGGCCGCCGCGATCTCTTCTGCGCACGCGCGGCATCCCGCGGCCATTTTCCTGAAGCCCCGTGCAGCAGAGCACTACATCTGCGCACGCGCGGCCCCAGGAAGATGGCCGCCCGCACCGATGAAAGGAATGACAGCGCAGATCGCGCGCTGTGTCTTCACGTGGGCACAGGGAATCCGGACCTTGGACATGCGCACACCACTACGCCACCAACGGAAACCTGGGGAAGAAAAGAACGCTGTGAACACGCCCACCTGACCAGACCAGCCTGATTGACAGGCGAAAACGCCGACTTTGGTAATGTATTTCTCGGCATACATGGGGAATCAGGGTACACTACATACACCATAGTAACGCACAGCACAGGCCCTATTTAACAGTATTTATATCTCAATCTCAAAAAACGGGGTGACAGGTTCCCTTTAAGGCAATAGCTTTTTTTCTTTTTTTCTGATGTAGATTTTGTACTTGGTAGTTTCTATCCTTGTTTCATTAATTTTTAACAGCTTCATTAAGAGTCTATGGATAAGAAAAAGTTCAGACAGTCTACCTGTAGTGAAAAAAAAGGATAGGAAAAAAACTGAAACAACTAGGATGACACCTGAAAAATAAGAACAGTCCTTTTCTCCCAATGGTAACTGTCACATGGATGTGTGAATGTAGCCTTAAGGTACCGTCACACTTAGCGACGCTGCAGCGATACCGACAACGATCCGGATCGCTGCAGCGTCGCTGTTTGGTCGCTGGAGAGCTGTCACAGAGACAGCTCTCCAGCGACCAACGATCCCGAGGTCCCCGCTAACCAGGGTAAACATCGGGTAACTAAGCGCAGGGCCGCGCTTAGTAACCCGATGTTTACCCTGGTTACCAGCGTAAAAAAAACAAACAGTACATACTTACATTCAGCTGTCTGTCCCTTGCCGTCTGGTTCCTGCACTGACTGCTGGCCGTAAAGTGAAAGTGAAAGCACAGCACAGCGGTGAGTCACACAGCGGTGACTCACCGCTGTGGCTGTGCTCTGCTTTCACTTTACGGCCAGCAGTCAGTGCAGGAACCAGACGGCAAGGTTACCCTGGTTACCAGTGAAGACATCGCTGAATCGGTGTCACACACGCCGATTCAGCGATGTCTGCGGGGAGTCCAGCGACCAAATAAAGTTCTGGACTTTCTTCCCCGACCAGCGACAGCACAGCAGGATCCTGATCGTTGCTGCCTGTCACACTGGATGATATCGCTAGCGAGGACGCTGCAACGTCACGGATCGCTAGCGATATCGTCTAGTGTGACGGTACCTTTACACTATGTTTGTATTAAAGAGCTTAAATATGCAAATTGTCTCTTCAGCGAGGAAGAGAACCTGACCTTTGGGGCCACCTATAGGAGGGCGCAATCCTAAAAGTCACTATTGACCCTTTAACAAGCCTTGTCACATGACCTAGGATAAAAGCGAAACCAAAATCTCATTTTGCACACATGGTGTTTTGGGGAGTTGCTCATCATCGGCGCAAAGCATGAGATATGATTTGGCTGCATGAGAGTCTTCTAACTGGGATCTAAGGGTGCTTTCACATTGTGCTTTTCTTCAAGTTTGTGGGTTCCGTCAGGGCTTGCAGTCTACTATATTTGGGTGTCCTATCTTAAGCCCCGACAGGACCCACTGTTTGTAAAGAGAAATTGGCACACACTCGGTATTCTACGGGAGCGGGGTGCCGGTGTAGTGGACTGTGCAAGTCCTATATTAACAGGGAGAATAGAATACACCACACTCTCTATATATATATGATGCAATAATAGTGAAAATTTATTAGGGACATTAAACAGAAGATTCCATACGTGGAAAGCGACCAGAGGTTAAACTGATGTTTCGACTGTTCCCGAGTCTTAATCATATGATCGCTTAGAATGGGATAAATGGACAGTAGAGAGAAATCCCTTGAGGTTGGAGAGCAAACTCTTACTCAACGTATATGTTGGTATCTCTATTAGGTGTATGCCTCCAATAGCAGGGTCTGGCTGGCTTGTAGGATGAGCGGCGCTCCCGCGCCTGGCTGTGTTGGCCAGAGGTAGCCTGACTGCCATTAGGTCCCGAGATGACATCCTCAGACCCCTTGTGAGACCATATGCTGGTGCGGTTGGCCCTAGGTTCCTCCTAATGCAGGACAATGCCATACCTCATGTGGCTGGAGTGTGTCAGCAGTTCCTGCAAGATGAAGACATTGAAGCTATGGACAGGCCCATCTGTTCCCCAGACCTGAATCCGATTGTACACATCTGGGACATCATGTCTCGCACCATCCACCAACGTCACGTTGCACCACAGACTGTCCAGGAGTTGGCAGATGCTTTAGTCCAGGTCTGGGAGGAGATCCCTCAGGAGACCATCCGCAGCCTCATCAGGAGCATGCCCAGGCGTTGTAGGGAGGTCATACAGGCACGTGGAGGCCACACACAACATTGAGCATCATTTCCTTGTCTTGAGGCATTTCCACTGAAGTTAGATCAGCCTGTAACTTCATTTTCCACTTTGATTTTGAGCATCATTCCAACTTATTAGTTGTGATTTACGTTGATCATTTTTAGGTTTTATTGTTCTGAACACATTCAACTATGTAATGAATATAGATTTACAACTGCAATATTTCATTCAGAGATATCTAGGATGTGGGATTTTAGTGTTCTCTTAATTTTTTTTGAGCAGTGTATATAATGTTTTCGTTCTTCATGATATTAATATAAATATATTGTAATATATACCAATAAATGTAATAATAATAATGTGATTCATGATATATAGAAATGTATTTATACCTATATCATGAATCACATGAACATTATTATTACTACAAATCTAATAGTTTATTTCCCCTTATCTGTGCTGGATTGTATTGGTAGACTGATAACCTTTTGAATTTTATGCGAGCTGTAGGGCATGTGAAGTTTCAGGCTTGCTTGTTCTCCAGTGGGTAGCCTGGATCTGCTGACGCATCTCTTCCCTGGCTCCATTGTAACGTCTTGATCACAGATTAGTGCTGCTGCTGAGCCGGCATTTATCCCAGCTTTGAAGATTAATCAATTCTCGCATGTAGTGGGCTCATTATACTTCCAAGTTCTTCAACGTTTATTGGCTGTGTGAACTACCTTACGATAATAGTTTGCAAAGATCAAATCCTCATATTTAAACTTTTGATTGCTACAAATTTTTAAGTAGGGTAAAGCAACAGTGGCACAGACTCCTTTGTGTATATTTTTGGTGCAATCCTCTACGTATGAACACTTTACTACTCAGAGGGTAGCCTCAAATGTAACAACTCCCCCTTTCTCTAGCCTGACTTTATCCCCTTCCCGACCCATGACGCCACGTAGGCGTCATGAAAGTCGGTGCCAATCCGACCCATGACGCCTATGTGGCGTCATGGAAAGATCGCGTCCCTGCAGGCCGGGTGAAAGGGTTAACTCCCATTTCACCCGATCTGCAGGGACAGGGGGAGTGGTAGTTTAGCCCAGGGGGGGTGGCTTCACCCCCTCGTGGCTACGATCGCTCTGATTGGCTGTTGAAAGTGAAACTGCCAATCAGAGCGATTTGTAATATTTCACCCATTATAGCGGGTGAAATATTACAATCCAGCCATGGCCGATGCTGCAATATCATCGGCCATGGCTGGAAATACTAATGTGCCCCCACCCCACCGATCGCCCCCCCAGCCCCCCGATCTGGCCGGCTCCTCTCCGTCCAGTGCTCCGCTCCCCCCCGTGCTCTTGTCCGCTCCCCCCGTGCTCCAATCACCCCCCCGTGCTCCAATCACCCCCCCTGCACTCCGATCCACCCCCCCGGTGCTCCGTTCCACCCCCCCGTGCTCCATTCCAGCCCCCCCGTGCTCCATTCCAGCCCCCCCGTGCTCCGTTCCACCCCTCCCGCGCTCCGATTCCCCCCCCGTGCTCCGATCCCCCCCCCGTGCTCCGATCCCCCCCCCCCCGTGGTCCCCCCCACCCCATCATACTTACCGTTCCAGCCGGGGTCCCGTCCATCTTCTCCCTGGGCGCCGCCATCTTCCAAAATGGCGGGCGCATGTGCAGTCCGCCCGCCGAATCTGCCGGCCGGCAGATTCGTTCCAAAGTGCATTTTGATCACTGAGATAGATTATATCTCAGTGATCAAAATAAAAAAAATAATAAATTACCCCCCCCCCCTTTGTCACCCCCATAGGTAGGGACAATAAAAAAATAAAGAAATTTTTTTTTTCCACTAATGTTAGAATAGGGTTAGGGGTAGGGTTAGGGGTAGGGTTAGGGGTAGGGTTAGGGGTAGGGTTAGGGGTAGGGTTAGGGGTAGGGTTAGGGTTTCGGTATGTGCACACGTATTCTGGTCTTCTGCGGATTTTTCCGCTGCGGATTTGATAAATCCGCAGTGCTAAACCGCTGCGGATTTATGGCGGATTTACCGCGTTTTTTCTGCACATTTCACTGCGGTTTTACAATTGCGATTTTCTATTGGAGCAGTTGTAAAACCGCTGCGGAATCCGCACAAAGAAGTGACATGCTGCGGAATGTAAACCGCTGCGTTTCCGTGCAGTTTTTCCGCAGCATGTGTGCAGCGATTTTTGTTTCCCGTAGGTTTACATTGAACTGTAAGCTCATGGGAAACTGCTGCTTTTCCGCAGCATGTGCACATACCTTTAGAATTAGGCCTTGTGCACACGGTGCGGATTTGGCTGCGGATCCGCAGCGGATTGGCCGCTGCGGATTCGCAGCAGTGTTCCATCAGGTGTACAGTACCATGTAAACATATGAAAAACCAAATCCGCTGTGCGGAAAATACCGCGCGGAAACGCTGCATTGTATTTTCCGCAGCATGTCAATTCTTTGTGCGGATTCCGCAGCGTTTTACACCTGTTCCTCAATAGGAATCCGCAGGTGAAATCCGCACAAGAAACACTGGAAATCCGCGGAAAATCCGCAGGTAAAACGCAGTGCCTTTTACCCGCGGATTTTTCAAAAATGGTGCGGAAATATCTCACACGAATCCGCAACGTGGGCACATAGCCTTAGGGTTAGGGTTGGAATTAGGGTTGTGGTTAGGGTTGTGATTAGGGTTATGGCTACAGTTGGGATTAGGGTTAGAGGTGTGGGGGGCTTAGTGTTGGAGTTAGAATTGAGGGGTTACCACTGGTTAGGCACATCAGGGGTCTCCAAACGCAACATGGCGCCACCATTGATTCCAGCCAATCTCGTATTCAAAAAGTCAAATGGTGCTCCCTCACTTCCGAGCCCTGACGTGTGCCCAAACAGTGGTTTACCCCCACATATGGGGTACCAGCATACTCAGGATAAACTGCGCAACAATTACTGGGGGTCCAATTTCTCCTGTTACCCTTGTGAATCTAAAAAAATGCTTGCTAAAACAAAATTTTTGAGGAAAGAAAAATGATTTTTTATTTTCACGGCTCTGCGTTGTAAACGTCTGTGAAGCACTTGGGGGTTCAAAGTGCTCACCACATATCTAGATAAGTTCCTTGGGGGGTCTAGTTTCTAAAATGGGGTCACTTGTGGGGGGTTTCTACTGTTTAGGCACCCCAGGGGCTCTGCAAACGCAATGTGACACCCGCAGACCATTCCATCAAAGTCTGCATTTCAAAAGTCACTACTTCCCTTCTGAGCCCCGACGTGTGCCCAAACAGTGGTTTACCCCCACACATGGGGTATCAGCGTACTCAGGAGAAACTGGACAACAACTTTTGGGGTCCAATTTCTCCTGTAACCTTTGGGAAAATAAAAAATTCTGGGCTAAATAATTATTTTTGAGGAAAGAAAACGTATTTATTATTTTCACGGCTCTGCATTATAAACTTCTATGAAGCACTTGGGGGTTCAAAGTGCTCACCACATATCTAGATAAGTTCCTTGGGGGGTCTAGTTTCTAAAATGGGGTCACTTGTGGGGGGTTTCTACTGTTAAGCCACATCAGGGGCTCTGCAAACGCAACGTGACGCCCACAGAGCATTCCATCAAAGTCTGCATTTCAAAACGTCACTACTTCACTTCCGAGCCCCGGCATGTGCCCAAACAGTGATTTACCCCCACATATGGGGTATCAGCGTACTCAGGAGAAACTGGACAACAACTTTTGGGGTCAAATTTCTCCTGTTACCCTTGGGAAAATAAAAAATTGCAGGCTAAAAGATCATTTTTGAGAAAATAATTTTTTTTTTTATTTTCATGGCTCTGCGTTATAAACTTCTGTGAAGCACTTGGGGGTTCAAAGTCCTCACCACACATCTAGATTAGTTCCTTTGGGGGTCTAGTTTCCAAAATGGGGTCATTTCTGGGGGATCTCCAATGTTTAGGCACACAGGGGCTCTCCAAACGTGACATGGTGTCCGCTAATGATTGGAGCTAATTTTCCATTTAAAAAGCCAAATGGCGTGCCATCCCTTCCGAGCCCTGCCGTGCGCCCAAACAGTGGTTTACCCCCACATATGGGGTATCAGCCTACTCAGGACAAACTGGACAACAATATTTGGGGTCCAATTTCTCCTATTATCCTTGGCAAAATAGGAAATTCCAGGCTAAAAAATCATTTTTGAGGAAAGAAAAATTATTTTTTATTTTCATGGCTCTGCGTTATAAACTTCTGTGAAGCACCTGGGGGTTTAAAGTGCTCAATATGCATTTAGATAAGTTCCTTGGGGGGTCTAGTTTCCAAAATGGGGTCACTTGTGGGGGAGCTCCAATGTTTAGGCACACAGGGGCTCTCCAAACGCGACATGGTGTCCGCTAACAATTGGAGCTAATTTTCCATTCAAAAAGTCAAATGGCGTGCCTTCCCTTCCGAGCCCTGCTGAGTGCCCAAACAGTGGTTTACCCCCACATATGAGGTATCGGCGTACTCGGGAGAAATTGCCCAACAAATTTTATGATCCATTTTATCCTACTGCCCATGTAAAAATGAAAAAATTGAGGCGAAAAGAATTTTTTTGTGAAAAAAAAGTACTTTTTCATTTTTACAGATCAATTTGTGAAGCACCTGAGGGTTTAAAGTGCTCACTAGGCATCTAAATAAGTTCCTTGGGGGGTCTAGTTTCCAAAATGGGGTCACTTGTGGGGGAGCGCCAATGTTTAGGCACACAGGAGCTATCCAAACGCGACATGGTGTCCGCTAACGATGGAAATAATTTTTCATTCAAAAAGTCAAATGGCGCTCCTTCCCTTCCGAGCCTTACCATGTGCCCAAACAGTGGTTTACCCCCACATGTGAGGTATTGGTGTACTCAGGAGAAATTGCCCAACACATTTTAGGATCCATTTTATCCTGTTGCCCATGTGAAAATGAAAAAATTGAGGCTAAAAGAATTTATTTGTGAAAAAAAAGTACTTTTTCATTTTTACGGATCAATTTGTGAAGCACCTGGGGGTTCAAAGTGCTCACTATGCATCTAGATAAGTTCCTTGGGGCATCTTGTTTCCAAAATGGGGTCACTTGTGGGGGAGCTCCAATTTTTAGGCACACGGGGGCTCTCCAAACGCAACATGGTGTCCGCTAAAGAGTGGAGCCAATTTTTGATTCAAAAAGTCAAATGGCGCTCCTTCCCTTCCAAGCCCTGCCGTGTGCCCAAACAGTGGTTTACCCCCACATATGAGGTATCAGCCTACTCAGGACAAATTGGACAACAACTTTCGTGGTTCAGTTTCTCCTTTTACCATTGGGAAAATAAAAAAATTGTTGCTAAAAGATAATTTTTGTGACTAAAAAGTTAAATGTTCATTTTTTTCTTCCATGTTGCTTCTGCTGCTGTGAAGCACCTGAAGGGTTAATAAACTTCTTGAATGTGGTTTTGAGTACCTTGAGGGGTGCAGTTTTTAGAATGGTGTCACTTTTGGGTATTTTCAGCCATATAGACCCCTCAAACTGACTTCAAATGTGAGGTGGTCCCTAAAAAAAATGGTTTTGTAAATTTCGTTGTAAAAATGACAAATCGCTGGTCAAATTTTAACCCTTATAACTTCCTAACAAAAAAAAATTTTGTTTCCAAAATTGTGCTGATGTAAAGTAAACATGTGGGAAATGTTATTTATTAACTATTTTGTGTCACATATCTCTCTGGTTTAACAGAATAAAAATTCAAAATGTGAAAATTGCGAAATTTTCAAAATTTTAGCCAAATTTCCATTTTTATCACAAATAAACGCATAATTTATTGACCTAAATTTACCACTAACATGAAGCCCAATATGTCACGAAAAAACAATCTCAGAACCGCTAGGATCCGTTGAAGCGTTCCTGAGTTATTACCTCATAAAGGGACACTGGTCAGAATTGCAAAAAATGGCCAGGTCTTTAAGGTCAAAATAGGCTGGGTCATGAAGGGGTTAAATTCCATTATTCCATGCGTATTTCTCCAAATCCTTCTGCTTTACAGAGCCTCATGAATGGACGTTTGATGCGTTTTTCTATATTGATGTCAAATGTTAACAGAGTTCAAAAAAATAGTTGATTGTTGTTTTTTTTTCACAGGCTTGTCAGGGATGTACATCAAAATGCGACTGCAGTGGCGTGAAGGGGGACAAGGTAATTCTTATCTGGCTAACCCTTTGCCATCTACACTATGTACAGTATAATAATTGCTGTAGCCTTATAGCGGGGTCCATTAATTATAACTTGCATACTTGCCAAAAGTCCTGATTTTTCACGGCCTATACTAACCGTGCCCTAAAATGTTTGTTTTGGGTGTACCTAGTTTGTCCTGAGTCAAATGGAAGCTCGACTCTAAAAACAAACCTAAAATAAGAAAAAAAAAATTACTGTGTCCATTGTTATTCTATGGGGCATCTCAGATCTGTGATTATTTTCTCATGCTGACACAGTGAGAACAATCTCCGCATGCTGCGATTGGTAGCGAGACTCAGCTCACTCGCACCCATACAAGCCTATGGGTGTGAGTGAAACATCGGATATCACCCGAGTACAGTGCGATTCCCACCGATGCCGGCAGCGGAGGAGATAGAGAAATTTACTTTCTCCATCTCCTCCTTAGCTATGCTCAGATTCTGTCATGCAATAGGATCAGAGCACAGTAGTATGACACTCCGCTCCCGATCGCAGCAGAGCAGGAACCAAGGGTCATTAGCATATTGCATCCGATGCTATAAGCAAGTGTGACTCCGCCTAAATGTCCTGATTTGGGACTATGCATGCTGGTATGAGCGTGGACTTGGTTTCTGGTATCCAGGTATTTTTTATATACAGTGCCTTGAAAAAGTATTCACACCCTATTAACTTTTCCACATTTTTTCACATTACACCCGTAAAGTTAAATGTATTTTATTTGGATTTTATGTGATATACAAACACAAGGTAGCAAGTATTTGGGAAGTATACACAAAATACATGGTTTTCTCAATATTTAACAAATATATAAATAAATATGAATAATGTGACTTGCATTTGTCTTCAGCCCATCTGAGTCAATATTTTGTAGGACCGCCTTCTGCTGCAAATACTAGGATATTACTTTTGGGTTATGCCTCTACCAGCTTTGCACATGTAGAGACTGAAATTTTTGCGCATTCTTTTTTGCAAACTTGCTCAGTGAGATTCGATGGCGGGCATTTGTGAATATAAATTTTCAACTCTTGCCATAGATTCTCAATGGGATTTAGGTCTGGACTGTGACTGGGCCATTCACACACGTGAATAAGCTTTGTTCTAAATCATCCATTGTAGGTCTGGCCGGAGGTTTATGTTCGTTGTCTTGCTGGAAGATAAACCTACCCTCCAGTCTCTTGTATTTTGTTGCCTCTAATAGGTTTTCCTCCAGGATTGACCTCTATTTAGCTTCATCCATTTTCCCATCAACTCTGACCAGAAAAACATTGATTGATGGTGGGGATGGTGTTTTCCGGGTTATGTGCAGTGTTAGTTCTCTGTCACATACAATATTTTGAATTTAGCTCTAAAACTTCTACTTTGGACTCATCTGACCAAAGCACCTTCTTCCACATGCTAGTTGTGTCCCCTACATGGATTTTTGCAAACTGCAAATAGGACTTCTTATGGCTTGCCTTCTAAAATGGTTTTATTCTTGCCGTTCTTCCATAAAGGCCAGATTTATTGCATACTGTATACGAGTAATATTTGTCCTATGGACAGATTATCCCACATGAACTGTGGATCTCAGCAGTTCCTCCAGAGTGACCATGGGCCTCTTGGCTGCTTCTCTGATTAGTGCTCTTCTTGCTTGGGATGTCCGCTTAGGTGGACAGCCATGTCTTGGTAGGTTTGCAGTTGTTCCATACTCCTTCCGTTTCTGGATGATGAAGTGAACAGTGCTCTGTGAGATGTTGAGAGCTTGGGCTATTTTTTTAAAAAAACCTAACTCAGCTTTACTCTTCTACTAAACTTTATCCCTGACCTGTCTGGTGTGTTCCTTAGTTTTGGTGATATGTTTGATCCCTAATGTTCTCAAACAAACCTCTTGAGACCTTCACAGAACAGCTGTAGTTATACTGAGAATAAAATACACACATGTGGACAGAAATTACTAATTATGTCACGTCTAGAGTCATTTGGTCTCTCAGGATTTTAGTTGGGGGCTATCAGACTACCGGGGACTGAATACAAATGCACGTTACAATTTTCAAATATATATTGAAAATATTTAGAAAACCATGTATCATTTCCTTTACACTTCACAATACTTAGTGTTGGTATATCACAAAATCCCAAATAAATACATTTATGTTTGCAGGTATTACATGAAAATATTTGGAAAAGTTCATGGAGTATGAATACTTTTTCAAGGCACTGTATCTGCATCTCTGACATGTACTAGTTACATGACAGTGTCAGTACAGTGTGAACAGAACCTGTATAACCTGCATAAGCAAAACTTGAGCTTTTGCCATAGCGACTTTGGCACCCTCTTATTGAGGTTAGTAGCACATGCATACTACTTTGCCAGTAATGATCAAGTCAGCTTTTAATCCTAGGTACCCGCAGGCTAGTAACAATTCAGGAGGATAAAAAAAGACTGTACAAGCTTGAGCGACAGACAGTTACTCATTTAATTGTTTCTTTAATAATAAAAAGCTGCTTCTACAGGGAGTAAAACAAAGCTGAGATATTGTCAGGAGACTTCAAAGGTGCTGAGGTGGGATGCACACAACGCTTCGGGCTTTGGCAACGTGGCAATGTGTATCTCGTGCCAGCCAAAGCATTGTGGCATAGCTGTTTGAACTTGTCATTTTCTGTATATTTTCCAACTTTTTATAATATAACTTGATAGAAATGTATATAAAATAAACAGTAATAATCATTTTACGAAGTGTTCCCATTACAATAAATACCTCTGTCCTATCTACCTGTGCTGTAGAGTTTCCATATATGAACAAGTGCAACCCATATTGTACATGCTGTCCGATCTAGGGACAGCTCAGCATAGAGGAGGAGAAGCTGAGCGGAATGATATACAGGTGTGTTATAAAAGAGTCAGGACAGCTTGTATTTTATTCATTAAAATCCTAGGTGTTTGTCTACATACATGAGTCCAGTGGGCGGTCCTACTGGTGATTGACAGCTATCTGCATGTACTCATACCGGGAGGACGCTCAGTCACTAGATGGACCGTCCACTGGACTCCTATGCATACAGACACCAGAGATGCCAATGAATAAGATCCAAGGTTTACCGAAACGTTTCCCACAGAACGTGCATCAATCTGTTTAGCTTTCTCTATAACATCCTACCTGCAGATCAGATACAATTTTCAACATGACCGGTTCTCTTCATTCAAATGTCATTTTTTTGGGTTTTGCATTCAAGAAAAAGCCGACCTATGTTATTGTGGACCTTATTTTCAACCTTATTTGTTATCCATTTTTAAAATGAGTGTGGTATTGTTTTTTCTCATATTTTTTCCCCCAAGCTTCCCTTATCTATTAAAAGGAATCTGTCAGCAGGTTTTTGCTGTATAATCTGAGAGTAGAATACAATTGGGTAAGAAATCCTGATTCCAGGGATGTCACTTGCTGGACTGCTTGGTGTAGTTTTGATAGGATACCTGTTTTATCTGATGTAAACATATTACCCAAGCCCATACCCTCAAACTTGGGGCGGGCAACACTGTACTCAATACATAGACATACTGACCAACAGATCGGTTATTAAACCGTACGCTGAATCAAAAAGTGTTTATGCTTTTTTTTCTTAAAAGGTTATAGCTTTATTGAAATACACATAAAAGTCGTTTAAAACAATACCTCTGAACCACATTAATGAAAAATAACTGGCAGGTAAGCGTTTACAGCAAGTATAAATTATACAGATCACCAATAATTCAGATGGAAAATTCTTAATAGTTTTGCACCTTTGGGTCTAGTATCCACCTTTTTAGGTAGCAATATACTGTGCTGGAATTATAAAGACTATAGTCTCTTTTCATGCACCATACACCTTACTAAATATACCAGAGGAGGAGGCAATATACAATATTGGTACAATTTCTTTACAACCACTATAGTGCAACACTGCTATGAATAATTTGGTATTCCAAAATCACTGCAGCTATATTTAAGCTAATACAGCATTCCACTGTCCAAGTGCTTTCACTATTTAATAAATGGAGCTATATGTAACGCAATACCATTCACCTAGTCCTCCAATATATAAGCACTATAAGCCAATATCATATTATACCTTCTAACAGGTTGTCCTTACTGTTATTCAAATGCTACCAGCAGCATGAGAGGATACATGAACACTCACAAAACTAAATAAACCAATCAAATACATATTACCCCGAGAATCGGTGATCCTTGCTTGTCAGCCGCGTGGCACGCTACTCCTTGCCAAACCCCGACGCGCGTTTCGCGACAGCTTCCTCTTGGGGGCGTGTCCATAATGAGGCGTCGCAGAGCCTTTAACCACCCATGGATGTCCATAATGAGGCGTCGCAGAGCCTTTAACCACCCATAGCACTATAGTGGTTGTAAAGAAATTGTACCAATATTGTATATTGCCTCCTGTATATTTAGTAAGGTGTATGGTGCATGAAAAGAGACTATAGTCTTTATAATTCCAGCACAGTATATTGCTACCTAAAAAGGTGGATACTAGACCCAAAGGTGCAAAACTATTAAGAATTTTCCATCTGAATTATTGGTGATCTGTATAATTTATACTTGCTGTAAACGCTTACCTGCCAGTTATTTTTCATTAATGTGGTTCAGAGGTATTGTTTTAAACGACTTTTATGTGTATTTCAATAAAGCTATAACCTTTTAAGAAAAAAAGCATAAACACTTTTTGATTCAGCGTACGGTTTAATAACCGATCTGTTGGTCAGTATGTCTGTTTTATCTGATGTAGATGTAGCAGAGCTTAGTCTTCTGAGTTGTGTATAACCCACCCACACCCTTGATTGGCAGCTTCCTGTGTACACTGTTCATTGGCAGAAAGCTGCCAATCAGCGGTATGGGCGGGGTTAGATGGATTAGACTGAGGCCGGCGTCACACTCAGCGTATGAAAATACGGTCCGTTTTTTACGGCTGTAATACGCAGAAATGTTCCCAAAATAGTGATCCATCTGTCATCCGTAGGCAGGGTGTGTCAGCGTATTTTGCGCATGTCCTCCATATGTAATCCGTATGGCATCCGTACTGCGAGAAGCCTGGGAACTTTTCAGAATATTTTCCCAGGCTCGAGTTCATATGAGTTCATCCAGCAGAGGGCGCATCGCCGCGACTCGAGGTAACTACAGGTCATTCTCCTGCATTCCATTCATTCCCCGGGTTTTTACAGTCAGGAGCACAGCTGCATTAGCAGAGCTCCTGGGTGTAAAATGATTTAACCCCTTCAGATGGATTTACAGTGTGGGACAAGACTGAACGACGGAAGCAGTAGCGTAGCTACTGGAGGGGCAGAGGGGGCCATTGCCCCTGGCCCAGTCACCTGAAGGGGCCCACCGGGAGATCCACTGCCGGGTCGGAGGTGTCAGGGAGAGAGCAGCACATTGCCGGCTGCAGAGCCCCCCTCCGTGCAGAGTGCGATGTGGTCTCACCCAAGGAGTCTCTTCCTGGCTGGCAGCAGCAGATGCAGTTACTTTCTGGCTGTGCACGCTTGGTTTGGCTGAGGCACGCTGGGTCCTAGTGCCCTCCTTGCATCTATCTGGACACTTCCTGGTTCTCCTCACCGTCTGCCTGAAAAGTTCATCAGTAAGTGGGGATGGAGTTTATTAGAGTAATTCGGTTTAGGCATATCATGGTCACTGTGGGGGTGAATGTGAGAGGATAGTGGTATTGTAGGGGCTGAAGTGGGAAAGGAGGACAGGGCACTGTGGAGTAAATGTGAAACGATGGGGGTTATTGTGGTTGTGCAGGGGGACAGGGCACTGTGGGGGTAAATGAGAGAGGGTGGTGGTATTGTGGGAGGGAGACAGGGCACTGTGGGGGTGAATGGGAGAGTTTGAGGGTATTATGAGGGCTGACGTGGGTGAGAGGGCACTGGGGGGCTGATTATTATCATACTGTTTAATGTTATGAGATATTCACTCTGTTAGGAGTCGAGTTTCCTCTGCTGCACAGAGGGAATCTCGATCCGTGTCTGCTGCGGTCTCCCATTCGGCATCGGCCGCAGCGGGGTCTGCTCAGCGGAGGCGTCGCTCCCAGCATCTCGCTGGGACTGATTCTGTGCAAAGGGTTACTGCTGCCTTTTCTGGCTCTCCTGTTGTACCCTGCACTGATCTGCGGCGAGCGGGCTTCTCTGGGACTAAGTCCTTATTTGCACACACTGAGCATGCCCAGGGCAAGATCTCCCGTTGGAGATTGAGGGTCACATGCTCAGGTACTGCAGCACGTCCCATTGGTCCTCCAGGAAGGTCCTGAAAGGGCAAAACTTCGGTAGCAGCTTCCTGTGCTGCAACTATATAAGCTGCGCATGACTGCACGGCCATGCGCTAGTATTGTCTTGAAAATATATGTGTGTGTGTAGATGGATGTATGTCGAAGGATGAAAGCTCCTAAATATCCCTCCCTAGTGTTGTTGTCTGTTTGCGGATGATGGTAGCTATCTAGCGCCCGACTAGCCATCAGCACAAAACACACATAACAGCGTCTAGTTACTGTGACCGCCTGTACGGCGCCGTGCGCTTTCCTTACCCAAGCCTGGGTGGTTAGCGGCATCCGTTTGTGCGGCACCGCACGCACACTCGTGCCTTTTTATATTATTGTTTCTGTCTCTCTGACACCCCAGTTGTGGTGTCGAGCGCATGAGGTCTTTGAACTCAAATCCTGTGTCTTAGGATTGTGTTCTGAGACTTCTTGCTTGCGCTCTATGTGCGGTACCGCGGCCCTGTGATGCAACAGGGTTCGCTTCCTTCACACAGGGTGAAGTTAACCCATGTGTGTATACTTATTGTCTGTCTCTACTAGCAGCAGGGTTTTCACCTGCACGGTGGACCTCGGACTGCGAACGCACCTAATACCATAACATCTGATTCTTGGTGCGTTCCGCCAGTCCCTAACACACTCCATCATATGTGAGGGTATGTGTCCTCGAGGTGTGTTGGCAGCGCTTTGGACGCAGCAGATACCCCGCTCCGCCCAAAGCGCTGCCCCCTGTTGTACACACGGTGATTCCGCATATATTCATTGAACACAGGTGGAATCACCGCATCCTATTCATAGACTGTTTTATTTATCTTGTGAAGACGGAGCATCTGCACAAGATAAATAGACATGCTGCTGTCTAGAAAAACGCGCCACATGTCCGGTTACGCAGGTCTGCCACCTGAGTCTATGTACGCATAGTGGAGATGGGATTTCATAAAATCCCTCCACTATACTGTAACATCTGGAAGCTGCGGTTTCGACGCTGCGGATGTACACAGCATCCAATCCCCAGCAAAAACCCAAGCAATACGCCCCTTGGAAACATACCCTAATAGTTGCCGTCTTGGGTGCTGGAGATGGGGAGGTCGGGGGTTTTTTATTATGGCGAGCTGGGTCTTTTATAAGTATTAGTAAAACAAGCATAGCAAAGAAGGTTAATATTACTATAACAAGGATAAGTAGTAACATAAGGGCACAGACAGACACTGCATAACTCATGCGACGATCACATTGCAATCCTCGGCCCTGACACCTCTCCTGACATTAGCTTGACAGCGTGATAGATCACTATGCAACTGTGAGCCTCAGGTCAGGAGAGCCGACAGTCAGTCCGAGGATTTCGATGCGATCCTCACATGAGAAATACGTCCGTCTGTCTGCCCCCTAACAAGTATAACAATACAGTAACCACGGGCTGCATTCTATGTTATAAGAATAAATTGCTTATAATTAAATTATTAAATGTAACCTGTCACACCCCCCCAGGCATATTAAGTTAATACAGCCAGCCACTTTCAGCAGCACTAAGGCTGCATTCTGTGAAGGTGGCTCTTATGTTTTTGTTCCCTAACAACGCTGAAATATTCACTTTTATAAATTGCCATACTTGTATTGAGTCTGGGGGGTACGTATTTTGTCCCCGGACACAACCGTCTCCCAGCCGTCCATCATCCCACCGGGCGCCGATTCCTGGGCTCTCATTTTTCGGGCATGCGCCGTGTGCGCTGCCCTGGAACTCCCATCAGCAGATGTACTGATATTGCGCCTGCGTGTAGCGGAGGCCTGCGATCCCGCCCCGCAGTGTGTTATGATTTATTCACACTGCGGGGCTGTGAATCTGGTGCTATGCGCAGGTGCTATCTACTTACATCACTTGATATAAGTTCCAGGGCAGCGCGCACTGCGCATGACCGAGAAATAATTGCAGAGCGCCGGTAACGGCACAAGACAGAGATGAGGCGGTGCTCGGTGGGATGATGAACGGCTGCGAGGCGGCTGAGTCAGGGGGAGAAAACGTACCCCCCGGACTCAATACAGGTATGGCGCACAATTTATAAAAGTGAATATTTCAGCGTTGTTAGGGATAAAAAACATAAGAGCCACCTTCACAGAATGCAGCCTTAGTGCTGAAGAAGGTGGCTCTTTTACCTTAATAGACCCTGGGGGGGGTGACAGGTTCCCTTTAAGTTATTAAAGGCTTGGGATAATTGTCTGCAGTCACTCTACAGACTGCCAAATCATGATGGGGTGCACCTGCCATCATGAGACCCCAAGACCACTGGTGTGATCAGGCGGTCATGCGAAGACCACTGGTGTGATCAGGCGGTCATGCGACCACATTTGCTATTTGCACGTGTTGACTAGACAAGTTTGACTTCTCTCAATAGAAGAAAATCGTCACATGACCTCCTGCTCTCATCCGCGATGTTGGGGCCATTATTACTGTACATAGGGGGACTCCTAAATATTAAGTAGGCACTTACGAAGCATTGAAGCCTAACTACTGGGTGGCAGATAGTGCTGTACCGGCTATCAGTCAGTCCCGGGGCATCAGTAAGGCTACGTTCACATTAGCGTTCCGCTAATGTGCGTCGCTGTTGCGTCGGCGACGCAGCGGCGACGCGCCCCTATGTTTAACATGGGGGATGTGTGCGTTTTTTTTGTTGCGTTTTCCGACACGTGCGTCGTTTTCGACGCTAGCGTCGGACGCAAGAAAATGCAACAAGTTGCATTTTTCGTGCGTCCGATTTTCGTCAAAAAACGACGCACGCGTCGCAAAACGCAGCGTTTTTGCGTGCGTTTGCGCGCGTTTTTTGTGCGTCGTGCGTTGCGTCGCCAACGCACCGGCGCGCAACGCTAATGTGAACGTAGCCTTACAGCTGCCGCTCTCTATGCACAGAGTGGTGACTGAAAAATGTTGAAGTAATAGTATACACAGTTTGTCAGGGAAAAGTTAATGGTTCCACCGGAAAGAACGTCCTCTGTAAGTCACCATCTATAACTGTACTGTGATCTCTCTATGTCATGCAGGACTGGTCTCTACCACTATATGGTATTACCGTATGGCGGTAATATCAGTACTGGTTATTGTATAGAGATTTATTTTGTCTGTAGACACAGACAGAAAAGGGCCTATGTGCAAGAACAATATATGGGCCCTTTGCGGCCCAAGAACTTCTAAAAATACAAAATTGCACCTTATTTAGAGGTAGAAAAGGCCCCCCTTAACTCTTGGGCCCATGTGCTGCCGCATAGTTTGCACTAATGATATGTCCGCCTGTTAGGGGCCCACTCACATGTTTCGCCCCCCCTGAGCTGAACCCCTAGCTACGCCTCTGGACGGAAGGTAATATAATATTATTATTTTTTTTTTTTTAACTTTGTTCCAGGTGACAAGGGTCTTCAGGTGGATTAAGAGTATAATAAAATATTAAAACACCCTGTGTCTTTATTTCATTAAAATACTTTTTAATAATGTGTGTGTGTTTTATTAACCATTTCGTACTATTGGATTAATAATGGATAGGTGTCATAATTGAACCCTCTCCATTATTAATCTGGCTTAATGTCACCTTACAATAGCAAGGTGACATTAACACTTCATTAACCCATATCCCACCGCTACACGGGAATGGGAAGAGATCGTCCAGATGTGCCTTTTCTGGGGTGTCTGGGGGCAGATGTTTTTAGCCGGGGAGGGGGGGGGGGAGGGGCAATAACCATGGTCCCTCTCCAGGCTATTAATATCTGCCCTCAGTCACTGGCTTTACTACTCTGGCGGAGAAAATTGTGCGGGAGCCCACGCCAATTTTTTTCCGCGATTTAACCCTTTAATTTAATAGCTAGAGACCCCAAATTTTACACCAAGACACTTCTTACATTACTAAAGAGGAATATGTAATAAAAGAAGGGATATGAGATGGTTTACTGTATGTAAACCATGTCTCATATCATGTCGGGTTTGAGAAGGAGATAGGAAAAGACGGCAATTGAATTACCGGCTTTTCTGCTATCTAGCGCTGTATGAAATATTAATATACCGTATATATATATATATATATATATATGTGTGTGTCTATATATATATATATGTGTGTGTCTCACTGATATATATATATATATATACCCCTATACTATGTGTAGACATTTATTTTAGCTACTCTATTCTAACCTGTCAGTGTGATTTTACTGTACACCGCACTGAATTACCGGCTTTTCTATAGAATACCGCTGCGTATTTCTCGCAAGTCACACTGTTGGTCCGTGTGTAATCCGTATTTTTCTCGCCCCCATAGACTTTCATTGGCGATTTTTTTGCGCAATATGCTGACAAACGCATCTTGCTGCAATTTTCTACGGCCGTAGAAGACCGTATAATACGGATCAGTAAAATACGGCAGATAGGAGCTGGGCCATAGAGAATCATTGTACCGTGTGCAATCCGTATTTTCTGCACCTCTCATACGTCCGTAAAACTCGCTAGTGTGACGCCGGCCTGACTGGTCTGCATGTGAGACCTAGTCAGGCAAAGATAATCTCCTGCTGATAAAACAATGATTGTATTGAAACATAAACCCAGCCTAATTTGACAAATTTCTAGAACCAAAACCTAATGCCCTATATTATGTTACTCTCAGATGAAATAGCCAAAATCTAATTCTTTTTAGGCCTTTTTCACACGTCCAGATAATTCCGTTAGCAGAGAAATCGGTACCGGAATTATCCGTGTGTCCGTGTGCTCACGTAGCACATCAGTGTGGCACACGTGCGGCAGCCGTGTGCCACCCGTGTGCCGACTGAGGACCACACGGACTGTGCAGGAGACAGCGCTACAGATAAGCTCTGTCCCCTGCGTGTGGTGCTGAAGCCGGTATTCGTTCCTTCTCCCCAGCAGCGTTCGCTGGAGAGAAGGAATGAAAAATCAATGTTTTTTTTTATTTTCATTTAAAAATAAAGTTTGTGCGTCCCCTCCCACCTCCCATCCCCTGTGCGTCCCCCCCGCTTGCCTGCCGGGAAATACTCACCCAGCTCCTGCGATGTCTCCTCTCTGCGCCGGCAGCAGATCCTGTGTGAGCGGTCACATGGTCCCACTCATTACAGTGAGGAATATGCACAAACTTTATTTTTAAGGGAAAATAAAAAAAACATTGATTTTTCATTCCTTCTCTCCAGCGAACGCTGCTGGGGAGAAGGAATGAATACCGGCCTCAGCACCACACGCAGCAGGGACAGCGCTTACTGTAGCGCTGTCCCTACTGCGGGCGGTACGTGCACACGGAGGAGAGTGTACATTGTTCTCCGTTTGCATGTGTGCTGTCCGTAGTGTGGTCCGTGCTGCCGGTAAAAAACGGACATGTCTATGTGTTTTGCACACGGACAGACGGTCCGTGAGAAAACAGGCACATGTGCAGAAACACATAGATCCTAATGGGTCTACGTGTGTCAGTGTCTCCGGTACGTGAGAAAACTGTCACTACACGTACCGGAGACACTGACATGTGAAAGAGGCCTTAAACAGTAAAAATTGGCATCCATGTGCTGTCCTTTTTTCACAGACCTGTTGAGTTGAATTGGTGAATTTGATACTTGCCTCAAATCAAAAACAGACATGTTTCTTATCTTCTGTAGATATTCAGTCTGCAAAAACTCAGTTCTTTCAGCATTTTTGTTATGTTTTTCCCTATTTCTGGAAAACACAAAACACAAAAAAAATCAAAAAGAATTCATCCAAATTGTACATCTTATTGCAAATTTGCCAATATTTTTTTTCTGGTGATTCTCTTCTTTTTTCCTCCAGAAAAAAGGCAACATATGAGAGAGCAGTTCTAGCAAAGTGGATGGGATTTATAGAAATCTCGTGTTCACTGTTTCTTTTTAACACAGCGTAGACTGACCACAGTATGACAGTTTCTCTCGCGGTCACCCTGAGTTTTCTGTGCAAATTTTTCCCGTAGACTTGTATTAGATGCAGAAAATCTGAATGTAAAAAACGTGGTGGACACACATCAAAAACACATGTAATCTGCACCTAAGTATATTAATAAAATTTAGTAAATTCCAAATACCAGGAAGTATCAAAAACAAGACAGCTTTATTTAAAGCATTTCACATCACAGACAAAAAAGCAGCATAAAAAGTTTGATTAAAAAAATCCATAAAGATTATTGTTTAAAGAAACACATGTAAAAAATGCACACAAAACGCAATGAAAAACTGTCATCTAAATGTAAATAATAATTTATTTAAAATGTGCAGACATTTTGCAACGATAAAAGCTCATCGTGAGAACCCAAACCAAGAGTGGGTGAAAAATGCAGAAGTGGTGATGTGTTTCTATCATACTTTATACCTTTCCGCTCCTAGTTTTGGATTACAAATATTGTGGTACAAAATGGACCAAATACTCAACATGTGAACGTGACCCAATGAATTTGGCACATGTTACTTGAGTGCTCCGTTTAGGCCGGTTTCACACGTCAGTGGCTCCGGTACGTGAAGTGACAGTTTCCTCACGTACCGGAGACACTGACTCACGTAGAAACACATTAAAATCAATGTGTCTCTGCACATGTCAGCGTGTTTTCACGGACCGCGCGTCCGTTTGGAAAACACGGAGACATGTCAATGTTCGTGGGAGCGCACGGATCACACGGACCCATTAAAGTCGATGGGTCTGTGTAAAACACATACCGCACACAGATGTTGTCCGTGTGCAGTCCATGTGCTGTGCAGGACACAGCGCTACTGTAAGCGCTGTCCCCCCCGCGTGTGGTGCTGAAGCCCCATTGTGTTTTTTTAACCATTTCAGACTATTGGATTAATAATGGATAGGTGTCATAATTTTTTTTTTAAAATAGGTTTTTATTAAAATCGAATATGAACAATACAATTTATGCATTTTTCCAGTATTTTACAAAATTTTTACATTTTCCAAATCCCCAACAATCCCAACAAAACCCAAACCTCCCCCTCCCCTGACAGCTCATACCCATTTATACTTTTGTTACCAGTATTGATGGTTCGTTGAGCCATTTGACTCACTTATGTCCGCTTGTTCCTTTAGCACTCTCTTCCTTTCAGAGGCCCTCATCCTCCCATTTCCCATAACTACTCATCCCAGCTCGAGCCACGGAGACCACATTTTGTCAAACGTTTCTATTTTCCCACGTCTTTTGTAGACCCCCTTTTCCAAATTGAGACCATGTTTAACATATTTCAGGAATTCACCCCTTGTAGGCGGTTCCTCCTTGATCCAGTTCCTTGCTATTACCTTCCTTGCCATATATAATAGCCTAGCTATTGCTATCTTCCAGGTATTATCCACTCTAATTTCCTCTACATGTCCCAGTATACACACTATCGGATCTCTCGGCACTCTGCATTTATACGCCCCTTCCACACGACTCAGTACCACCAACCAGAAAGCAACCAGTCTTGGACATGTCCACATCATGTGGTATATTCCTGCATTCTCAGTCTTACATCTCGGGCATTCAGAGTCAGCACGCAACCCCGCTCTGCACAACACTTCCGGTGATTTATAGACTCTGTGCAAGATGTACAGCTGCGATAGTCTATACGGCTCGCTCAGTGACACTCGTGGAACCCACTCCAACACCGACTCCCAGGTTTCATCCTCCATTGGGCCTAAATCTCTTTCCCATTTCGCTCTCGCTTTTAGGGGGAAGTCTAGCAAATATGTATGTAGAAGGTCCTTATAAAGGGTGGTAATGACTCCCCTTGTGGATCCTTCCTCACACACGTATTCCAGAACTATGTCCTCCTGGATCTCAATACCACCGCCCTTGTTTTGAGCTTTAAAAGCATGTTTCATCTGAGCATATTGATACTCCCCAGACGGTCTCAATCCAAACTCCCCTTGCAGCTGCGAAAAGGACTTTAATCCTCGTTGTTGAACTATCTGAGCCACCAAGTGGATTCCTTTGGCCTGCCACTCCGCCAGCACTCCAAGGGCCGCAAACTCAACCAAATTATTATTAAGCCATATCGGTGTAAATTTAGTCAGCCCCGTAACCCCCGAATCTGTCGCAGTCTGGTCCATAATTTATGTATCAAAAACATAGTTGGGTATAATTTCCCCAATACTCTCAAGGAGTCATCCTCCAGACACTGCGCCACCGGTCGTCGGTCTGTCACCCTCTCCATCAAGTGCTGTACCGCACTGGCAGACGCCTCCCGCGCCCAGCCCTTCAAATGCTGGCTCTGGGCTGCAAGAAAATATAGCTCAGGATTGGGTAAAGCCAATCCTCCATGTTCCTTGGGTCGCTGAAGCGTCTCCAGGCGAATACGTGGGTACCGCCTCCCCCATATCAGACTTCTAAAAAGAGCACTAATCTGCCGGAATTTCCCACGTGTATTCCAAACTGGCGCATTATGTAGGACGTAAAGTAATTTGGGCATCAGAACCATTTTATTGAGATTAACCCTTCCCACCACCGATAGGTGCAATTTATTCCACGCATCCACTTTTGCTTTAAGGGCGCCCATGAGAGGTGTCAAATTCCTATACAAAAACTCTGTAACTGGCATCGAGATCCATATTCCCAGGTACTTGAAAAGGGATGCCACCTTAAGCCGCCCCTCTCCCAATGGCTCACTTCTGCTCTGCTCCACCCCATCCACCTCAAAGAGGACTGATTTATCCCAATTTATCCTCAATCCCGACAAGTCTCCAAATTTCCCAATGATCTCGATAGCCCCATTCAAGGCTTCATCCGGGTCCGCCAGGAACAGTAAGATGTCATCTGCATATAGCGCAATCTTCTCCTCAACACTCCCATATCTGAACCCAGGGACCTCATCCGATTGTCGGATCTTGGCGGCCAGTGGCTCCACAGCTAAGGCAAACAGAAGGGGCAATAGTGGGCAACCCTGCCTCGTACCTCTGGCCAACTTTATAGGCTGAGAGAGTTCCCCATTCACTCTAATTCTAGCTGTTGGTAGTGAATATAACAGTTGAGTCCACGCCACAAATTGCGGACCAATACCCATACACTTCAACACCCACCAGAGATATCCCCACTCCACACTGTCAAACGCCTTATGGGCATCCAAGGACGCAATAACCCTTCGGCCACAGTTGTCAGACTTCAGCTGCAGGTTCATATGCAGCCTCCGCAGATTAACCGCTGTAGACCTGTCAGGCATAAAACCAGACTGATCCGGATGTACAAGGTTAGCAATGACGCTGGACAAACGGGTAGCTAACACCTTGGCCAAGAGCTTGACATCGATGGTTAACAGAGAGATTGGCCGATATGACTCAGGCTTCCCCAGATCCTTATCCTCCTTCGGAATAACCACTATAGTGGCCTCCCTCATAGATGCTGGGAGATACCCTTGGCATCCAGCCTCCTCCAGTACTAACTTTAATCTAGGAATCAGCACTTCCTCCAAACTTTTATAGATTTCAGCTGGTAACCCATCAACCCCAGGTGCCTTCCCATTGGCTATAGACTTCAGCGCCCGACTCAGTTCCTCTTCGGTAATAGGGGCATCGAGGCTCACCCTATCCTCCTCACTCAATTTCGGAAGACCCAGACTCTCAAGGAAAGTCTCCGTATCTCCGGCTGACTCATTGACCCTGGAGGAATATAAGTCCGCGTAGAAGTCCACAAAGACCTTTATAATTTCAGGTGTTTCAGATACCCTGCTCCCCCCATCTGAAACCAACGAGTGCACATACGAGGTACTACGCTGAGCCGCGGCTACCACTGATAGCATGTGTCCCACTGTTTCTCCCTCCTGAAAATAAGTCACCCTCTGAAACTCCCGCTTCCTTTCAGCTTTTCCCAGCAGAATCTTTTCCATACAATTTTGCGCTGTTCTCAACCTTTTCTCTGCTTCGGAAGTCCCCAGCACTACCATCTCGTCCTCTGCGGCTTTCAGCTCCTCCACCGCCACTCTCTCTGCCTCCCTTGTCCTCCTCTTACACCTACTAATGTCTCTAAATAGTAACCCTCTCAGGTACGCTTTCATTGCATCCCAAACAGTTAGAGCATCTGCACTCCCATCATTTAAAGCAAAGAATTCCGTCACCTCCTTCCCTATACCGTCCAAGTCAATACTCTGTAACCAGTTAGGATGGATCTTCCATTCTCTCCCACTTGCGGTCCATGTCCCCAACAACCTAACCTCCACCTCAATTGGACTGTGATCCGAAAGGGCCCTCGGCAGATAACGCACCTCCCCCACCATTGTGTCCATCAGACAGTTACCCAGCGCCATATCAATTCTGGATAGCGTAGCATGAGCCGGCGAGTAGCACGAGTACCCTCTCTCCCCAACATGTCTAACTCTCCATAGATCAATCATGCCTATTTCACGCACATAGGTACCAAATGTTGTAGTGTGCTCCTCCGACCTGTTCTGGGTGTTCTTATTTTTATCCCAAAAGTCGTCACAGATATTGTTCAAATCCCCAATAATTAAGAGTGGTAGTGGTTCCCATCGTTCCACCTTCTCCAACACCTCCCTGATCTTCTTACTTGAATATGGAGGTGGAATATACATTGCCGCAACACATAATCTCACTCCATACAATATACATTGTATCACCACATACTGACCCTCAGCATCCACGCATACTTTCACCTCTTCATACTGCACTCCCATCGGCACCAACACTGACACACCTCTTGAGTACGTCGAAAAGGTAGAATGATACCCTTTCTGTATCCCACGTCTATTCAGTACATCCACTTTCTCCTGTATCAAGTGCGTCTCTAGCAAACATATCATAGAAGCCCGCTGATCCTTCGCATACTGCAAGCTCGCAGCTCTCCTTGACTTATCCGCCAGACCTCTCACATTCCAACTCAATATCTTAAAGCGGTCCCCTATTATGTGACTCATCATCTTTAGTTATGTCGTTACTCCCGGTTCTGAGCTGTCTAACTTCCCTCCCCACCCTTACCCCCCCCCCCCTCCCCCACACCCCCCTCCCCCACACCCCCCAATACTATACATTCTGCCTCTTATCAAGAGTGGGGCACCATCACCCATTGCGAACACTCTTGTTAACGTAACCTTCTCCTTCCGCCTCCCGCTACCGTTTATAACAGAATTCGGCGCAAATCTTAGAAGAACAATATAATTCAACCTGTATTAAATTACAACTGCAAGAAACTAAATAAGCTTTTAGTACGCTGCACACCCTTCCTCCCTCGTACTTCTCCGCCGCATCAGCACTCCCAGTGCATTCCCTGAATAATACCCAGCTCCACCCTCCAACCTTCACATTTCAATTATCAATGTACTGTCAGTCAAACTCTTTTTCTCCTTTTTGAAAGAATTAAAATACCTCCCGACTAACCCACCCCACATTTTCAATCTCATTTCCCTTTAAGCTTTTTAGCGTTAAGATCTATCCACTGGGTAGCGTCCTCCAGCGTCTGGAAAAAATGAATCTTATCCAACGCTACCACTCTCAGTCGTGCCGGAAACATCATGGAGTATTGCACTCCCAGTTCTCTCAGCCGTCTCTTGATACCCGTGAACATCATCCGTTGTTTCTGTACCAGGGCGGAATAGTCAGAGTAAATAGCAATTCTTTGACCTCCAATTGTCAGATCCGTCATATCTCTAGCCTTCCTCAGGATAATGTCTCTGTCTCTGTAGTTTAGGATTTTGGCAAGCATGGTACGGGGACTTGCTCCAGGGACAGGTGGTTTCGGTGGGACCCTGTAGGCTCTTTCTACCGCAAATACTTTTGTCAGTGCTGCATCACCAAAAGTCTCAAGTAGCCAACTTTCAATATACTCCGTGGGATTCCTCCCCTCAGTTTTTTCAGGGACACCCACTATACGAATGTTATTTCTTCTGGACCTATTCTCCAGATCCTCATTTTTTGCAGCCAGTTCCGATATTGCCTGAGTAAACTTCCTCTCCGCTTTCTGCAGCTGCACTATATGGTCTTCTGCCGTGCTCACTCTTTCCTCCACAGCCCCCACACGTTTGTCAATCTTCTGCAGGGCTGCATTTATCTGGGCTGTATCCACCTTGACCTCCTGTATCTGCTGGGTCAGGGATTGTTTGCATGATGATACCAGTGCAAAGACATCTCTAAGGGTGGGCTCTGCTCCTGACTCCTTATCTTCAGATCCCCCTACTACCACTGCCATGTCACCATCCCTGCTCCCCTGTTGTACCTCCTGCTCCTCTGCTGGGCTTTCCTCCTCTCCTTCTGTTTCTGTGTCTGCTCCGGCGTCCTCCTCTGCTTTTCCTGTGTTCCCTGCGGCCTCCACTCTAGCAAACTGCTGGAGCTTTGCCGCCGCCGCCATTCTCTTCTGGCATGCCGCGTTGTCCTTCTCCGCCTTCTCCCTGGCGTCGGCGCCATCTTGGCTGATCCCAGCCTCGCCGGCTCCTGCATCTCTTTGCCTCCTCCTGGTCATATTTATTGACCTCGGGGCCGCCTCTATACACCGCCACACTCCCAGGACTCTCCTGCAGCCGGTAAGCGCCTTGAATCGCCGCTCAGCTGCGGCTTATAAGGATAATGTCAGCGTTAGCAGCAGGAGCGCTCTGTCACCCGTCCGCTCACATGGACGTTGAGGCCACGCCCCCGATAGGTGTCATAATTGACGCCTCTCCATTATTAATCTGGCTTAATGTCACCTTACAATAGCAAGTTGACATTAACCCTTCATTACCCCATATCCCACCGCTACACGGGAATGGGAAGAGAGTGGCCAAGTGCCAGAATAGGCGCATCTTCCAGATGTGCCTTTTCTGGGGTGGCTGGGGGCAGATGTTTTTAGCCAGGGGGGGGCCAATAACCGTCGACCCTCTCCAGGCTATTAATATCTGCCCTCAGTCACTGGCTTTACTACTCTGGCGGAGAAAATTGCGCGGGAGCCCACGCCAATTTTTTCCGCCATTTAACCCTTAAATTTAATAGCTAGAGCGCACAAATTTTGCACAGACTACTACAGACTACTAACAGTAGTGTGGAATATGCAAACAAAAATGGGGATATGAGATGGTTTACTGTATGTAACCATGTCTCATATCATGTCGTGTTTAGGAAGGAGCTGGCAAAAGCCGGCAATTGAATTACCGGCTTTTAAGCTATCTAGCGCTGTATGAAATATTAATATATATACATATATGTGTCTCAATGACATATATATATACCTATTCTATGTGTACACATTTATTCAACCTATTCTATTGTAAGCTGTCAGTGTGATTTTACTGTACAGCGCACTGAATTGCTGGCTTTTCTCTCTAACACCGCTGCGTATTTCTCGCAAGTCACACTGCTGGTCCGTGTGTAATCCGTATTTTTCTCGCCCCCATAGACTTTCATTGGCGTATTATTTGCACAATACGGTGACAAACGCAGCATGCTGCGATTTTGTATGGCCGTAGAAAGCCGTAGAATACAGATGCGTATAATATGGCTGATAGGACCTGACCCATTGAGAATCATTGGGCCGTGTGTAATGCGTGTTTTACGGACGTATTTTATGCGTTCATACGTCAGTAAAACTCGCTAGTGTGACGCCGGCCTCATGCCTACGTTGAGTACGAACGTAACACCCCTAAAGTGAACGTGTGTTGTGGCCTGATGCATGATAAGGTGATAGGCCCATTTTTTTTGTGGAGCTGTCTGTGACAGCAGACACGTATCTTGATATGATGGAATTGTATGCAGTGCCACAATTTCCAGAAGGTGTCATCTTTCAACAAGACGGCGCACCTCCACACTACGCCACCATTGTTCGTGAGTTCTCGATAGTACATTATCCCGGCAGTGGATAGGCAGGGGTTCTGTCAAGCCATGGCCACCACGATCACCGGATATGACGCCTTTAGACTTTTACATTTGGGGTTATGTGAAGCAACATGTGTACATTGAACGTATCAATGACATTAATCAACAGGGAATCACAGTTAGGCCGGTTTCACACGTCAGTGTCTCCGGTACGTGAGGTGACAGTTTCCTCACGTACCGGATCCACTGACACACGTAGACACATTAAAATCAATGCATCTGTCATTGATTTTTTGCGGACCGTGTCTCCGTGTGCCAAACACGGAGACATGTCAGTGTTCGTGGGAGCGCACGGATTACACGGACCCATTAAAGTCAATGGGTCCGTGTAAAACACGTACCGCACACGGACGTTGTCCGTGTGCAGTCCGTGTGCTGTGCAGGAGACAGCGCTACGTTAAGCGCTGTCCCCCCACTGGTGCTGAAGCCACCATTCATATCTTCTCTGCAGCAGCGTTTGCTGTAGAGAAGATATGAATAATCGTGTTTAAAATAAAGATCTATGTGCCCACCCCCCTCCGACCCCCTGTGCGCCCGCCCGCTGTTATTAAAATAATCACCCGGCTCCCTCGCTGGCGCTGCTTCCTGTCCTGGCCGCATCTTCTACTGTATGAGCGGTCACGTGGTGCCGCCGATTACAGTCATGAATATGCGGCTTCACCTCCCATAGGGGTGGAGCCGCATATTCATTACTGTAAATGAGCGGCCCCACGTGACCGCTCATACAGTAGAAGGTCCGGCCAGGACAGGAAGAAGCGCCAGCGAGGGAGCGAGCCGGGTGAGTATTTTAAGAACAGCGGGCGGGCGCACAAGGGGTGGGAGGGCGGTGGGGACATGGAGCTTTATTTTAAACACAAAAATTAGCAAACGCTGCTGCAGGGAAGATATGAATGGGGCTTCAGCACCAGATGCTGGTGCGTGTGGTACCCAGCACGGTGCGTGTGGTACCCAGTGGGCACACTGGCGGCACACTGATGTGCCACAGAAACGCACGGGCACACGGACACGGATAATTCCGCTACCGATTTTTCCAGTACCGGAATTATCTGGACGTGTGGGACTGCCGTTATTCACTCTGTTACACCAGACGTCCTTGGTATAACCAAAAAGGACTGAAAAAAACTCTTTAAAATGTAACTTTTAATAAATACTGAGTAAAAATTACCCATATATACGGGTCAGGAGACAGTAACACCTTAATCTATCTTAACAATAAAATGAAAGGATAGAGACTAAACGGTGGGGGGGGGGGGGCGTGATCTTTCCCTTACTCGCCCTACCTCACAGCGGAGGTTGGCACCCTAAATTTGACATGGCGCCCCCACTCGTCGTGTAGTGTGTATATGCAAAATTTGGCCGTTCTAGCTATTAAATTAAAGGGTTAAATGGCGGAAAAAATTGGCGTGGGCTCCCGCGCAATTTTCTCCGTCAGAGTAGTAAAGCCAGTGACTGAGGGCAGATATTAATAGCCTGGCGAGGGTCCACGGTTATTGCCCCCCCCCCTGGCTAAAAACATCTGCCCCCAGCCACCCCAGGATAGGCACATCTGGAAGATGCGCCTATTCTGGCACTTGGCCACTCTCTTCCCATTCCCCTGTAGCGGTGGGATATGGGGTAATGAAGGGTTAATGCCACCTTGCTATTGTAAGGTGACATTAAGCCAAATTAATAATGGAGAGGCGTCAATTATGACACCTATCCATTATTAATCCAATACTAGTAAAGGGTTAAAAAAAACCACACACAAATTAGCACAAAGCGTACCGGACTTTGGTTTAACGTGTCTGTAATTCAAGATTGTTCAGTGAGTCCACCCCTCTTTCATGAGCAAATGTATTATAATTATAATTATTCACCTTCCAAATGCTGTTTTATCATTTGACAAATATGGTTACCTGTTGTCGCTTACTTCAAGTGTCTTCTCTCCCCTTTTTCTTCCCATGTTCTCCCCCCCCTCCTTCCAGCCTCCCTCCACCCCCCCTTTTCCCTCTCCCCGCATCCCCGCTTTTCCCCCTTCCATTCCTGCCCAGTTAATTGTTAAAATCCAATAAAGATTATTTGGAGAAAAAAAAACAAAAAAAAAAAAAAAACCACACACATTATTAAAAATTATTTTAATGAAATAAAAACAAAGGTTGTTGTAATAATTTATTCTACGCTCAATCCAATCACTGAAGACCCTCGATCTGTAACAAAAAAAAAACCAAAACAACAATATCCATACCTTCTGCAGATCTGTAACGTCCAACGATGTAAATCCATCTGAAGGGGTTAAAATATTTTGCAGCAAGGAGCTCTGCTAATGCAGCGCTGCTCTTTGCTGCAAAACCCCGGAGAATGAAGGTAAAGTAGGTCAATGACCTATATTTACCTTCATTTGCGGTGAGGCGCCCTCTGCTGGCTGTTCCTAGATCGTGGGAACTTTCCTAGAAAGCTCCCAGGCTCGAGTTCATATGAGGACAACCAGCAGAGGGCGCCTCTTATTAAGTCGAGCCTGGGAGCTTTCTAGGATAGTTCCCACGATCTAGGAACAGCCAGCAGAGGGCGCCTCACCGCAAATGAAGGTAAATATAGGTCATTGACCTACTTTACCTTCATTCTCCGGGGTTTTGCAGCAAGGAGCTGCGCTGCAGGGCCGGCGTCAGCACCCGGCACAGCGGGCAAATGCCGGGGCCCTGGGGAGAGAGGGGGGCCCACTTAGCTGTCATAGATACAGCTGGGAGAGCAGAGCAGGAGATAACGTGCTCTCTCCGCCCACAAAGTCACTGCTGGCTGCGTTCTGTTAACCCCTATGTGCCAGCTCTGACACAAGCATCTTCTCACTCAGTGAGTGCAGCCAGGCAGGCACACATAGGGGTTAAGAGAAGGCAGCCAGTGTGACATTGTTTGTGGGCGGAGAGAGCACCTTCTCTGCTCTGATCTCCACCCCTGGCTGGCTGCCATGCTGCTGAAGTTATGAGGCAGATTCAGGAGGAGCTCCTAGTCCTTCCAGTGCCTGAGTGAGTGGAGCTGCTATATACTACGTGGGCTGCGCTGCTATATACTACGTGGGCTGCGCTGCTATATACTACGTGGGCTGCGCTGCTATATACTACGTGGGCTGCGCTGCTATATACTACGTGGGCTGCGCTGCTATATACTACGTGGGCTGCGCTGCTATATACTACGTGGGCTGTGCGATATACTACATGGGCTGCTATATGCTACGTGGGCTGCTATATGCTACGTGGGCAGTGTTATATACTACATGGCTGTGTTTATATGCGATCATGAATCGGGGTATGTGTTAAAGGGGGGGCCCACTGAGACTCTTTCGCCCGGGGCCCTCAAAAACCTGGAGCCGGCCCTGCTGCGCTGCATTAGCAGAACTCCTTGCTGCAAAATATTTTAACCCCTTCAGATGGATTTACATCGTTGGACTTTACAGATCTTCGGAAGGTATGGATATTGTTGTTTTTTTTTTGTTTGTTACAGATCGAGGGTCTTCAGTGATTGGATTGAGCGTAGAATAAATTATTACAACAACCTTTGTTTTTATTTCATTAAAATAATTTTTAATAATGTGTTTGTGTTTTTTTTTAACCCTTTACTAGTATTGGATTAATAATGGATAGGTGTCATAATTGACGCCTCTCCGTTATTAATTTGGCTTAATGTCACCTTACAATAGCAAGGTGGCATTAACCCTTCATTACCCCATATCCCACCGCTACACGGGAATGGGAAGAGAGTGGCCAAGTGCCAGAATAGGCGCATCTTCCAGATGTGCCTTTTCTGGGGTGGCTGGGGGCAGGTATTTTTAGCCGGGGGGGGGGGGGGGGGCCAATAACCGTGGACCCTCTCCAGGCTATTAATATCTGCCCTCAGTCACTGGCTTTACTACTCTGGCGGAGAAAATTGCGCGGGAGCCCACGCCAATTTTTTCCGCCATTTAACCCTTTTATTAGCTAGAACGGCCAAATTTTGCATATACACACTACTAACATTAGTAGTGTGGAATATGCAAAAAAAATGGGGATATGAGATGGTTTACTGTATGTAAACCATGTCTCATATCATGTCGGGTTTAGGAAGGAGATAGCAAAAGCCGGTAATTGAATTACCGGCTTTAAAGCTAACTAGCGCTGTATGAAGTAATAATATATATACATATATGTGTCTACTGACATATATATATATATATATGTATAGACAGTATATATGTTTTTCTTTTTTTTTACACATGGATCCCTTGTATAGCCGTATGTCGGTTTTGCAAGCCTGCGAGAAAAACACGCAGTACGGATGCCATACGGATTACATACGGAGGATGCCATGCGCAAAAAACGCTGACACACCCTGCCTACGGAGGAGATATGGACCACTATTTTGGGGACTTTTCAGCGTATTAGGGCCGTAAAAAACGGACCGTATTTTCATACGCTGAGTGTGAAGCCGGCCTAATACACATATTTTAATGGAGTTGTGCTCTGTTTAACCCCTTACCGGCATCGGACGTACTATACCGTCCGATGCCGGCTCCCCTGCTTTGATGCAGGGCTCCGCGGTGAGCCCGCACCAAAGCCGGGACATGTCAGCTGTTTTGAACAGCTGACATGTGCCCGTAATAGGCGCTGGCAGAATCGCGATCTGCCCGCACCTATTAACTAGTTAAATGCCGCTGTCAAACGCAGACAGCGGCATTTAACTACCGCTTCCGGCCGGGCGGCCGGAAATGACGTCATCGCCGACCCCCGTCACATGTCCGGGGGTCGGCGATGCGTCTCCATTGTAGCCATAGAGGTCCTTGAGACCTCTATGGTTACTGATTGCCCGTCGCTGTGAGCGCCACCCTGTGGTCGGCGCTCACAGCACACGTGCAATTCTGCTACATAGCAGCGATCAGCAGATCGCTGCTATGTAGCAGAGCCGATCGTGCTGTGCCTGCTTCTAGCCTCCCATGGAGGCTATTGAAGCATGGCAAAAGTTAAAAAAAAAAGTTTAAAAAAATGTGAAAAAAATAAAAAAAAACATAAAAGTTTAAATCACCCCCCTTTCGCCCCAATCAAAATAAATCAATAAAAAAAAATCAAATCTACGCATATTTGGTATCGCCGCGCTCAGAATTGCCCGATCTATCAAATAAAAAAAAGTATTAACCTGATCGCTAAACAGCGTAGCGGGAAAAAAACTCGAAACGCCAGAATTACGTTTTTTTGGTCGCCGCGACATTGCATTAAAATGCAATAACGGGCGATCAAAAGAACGTATCTGCACCGAAATGCTATCATTAAAAACGTCATCTCGGCACGCAAAAAATAAGCCCTCAACCGACCCCAGATCACGAAAAATGGAGACGCTACGAGTATCGGAAAATGGCGCAATTTTTTTTTTTTTTTTTTTAGCAAAGTTTGGAATTTTTTTTCACCACTTAGATAAAAAATAACCTAGTCATGTTTGGTGTCTATGAACTCGTACTGACCTGGAGAATCATAATGGCAGGTCATTTTTAGCATTTAGTGAACCTAGCAAAAAAGCCAAACAAAAAACCAATGTGGGATTGCACTTTTTTTGCAATTTCACCGCACTTGGAATTTTTTCCCCGTTTTCTAGTACACGACATGCTAAAACCAATGATGTCGTTCAAAAGCACAACTCGTCCCTCAAAAAATAAGCCCTCACATGGCCAAATTGACGGAAAAATAAAAAAGTTATGGCTCTGGGAAGGAGGGGAGCGAAAAACGAACACGGAAAAACGAAAAATCCCCCGGTCATGAAGGGGTTAATACATGTGTAATATATCTAATTATGATATCTTTTTGCAAATTGACCAGCTATCACTTATTAGTCCAGAATCAGAAAGGAGACATGCGCTATTGTACAGGCTTGTTGATGCCAGGTACTGGGCGGTGCGCTTATTCTGCTGTCATGCTATGAATCAGACAGGAGGCGGCATGTGCTCAGTTGCAGTATGCTTAGCACACGTTTTATTGTACTAGTCTTGCATTTTTGATGAAGTGATTATTTGAGGCTTCTTTATGTAAAGAATGTCGATCAGAAACACTGCATCACAGTTAGGTCTCACTGAAGTGTCCGTTTTTTTTGCGTACGAGAAAACAAATTGACCTTTTTTATCAGCTCTAAAAATGCAATAAAAAGTGAAAAGTTTGATATCATGGTACTCCTACTGACCTAAAGAATTATATTGAAGGTAATATTTACTGTACAATAAATAAAGTAAAAACATTCCCTACTGCATCCGGAAAAAAATAATGCTGGAATTGTTGGGGGAAGTTTTTTTTTTGCCATTTCACAGCATTTGGAATTATTTTCACGTTTCCTGTACATTACATGGTAAAATGAATGGTGTCTTCCAAAAGTACAACTCATTCCCTCAAAAAACAAGTCGTCATACATCTATGTGGAAAATGAAAAACTTTACTGCTCTTTGAAGAAGGGGAGAAAAACACAAAAGCGAAAAAAAAATGAACACAGAGGGAAGGGGTTGAACTGTAAAAAAAGCAAAATGGAAGCTCAGGAAATTTGTGCAGCTCCTGTCCACGGCTAAAGAAATCCGATCTGGACTGTAGACTGGGGTTGCGCAAAGCTATCCACTCTTCTCTACTTCTGGCAATTAGTGTTAAGGTCAAGAAGGCTCATTTTTTATCTTATTTTTCCACTGTTCCTCAGAGTATTCTGCCTTTTTATTTAGTGCTAATTGCTACCATCTTTACAGCCCGAAACACCGTGTCTGCGAATTGAGATACTGATTTGGCTTTTATCCTAAGTCATATTGCACGACTCGTTAAAGGGTTGATTGTGACTTGTAGGATCGCTACTTCCAACAGGTGGCGCTATAGAGTTAAAGTCCTCTTTTTTTCTGAAGAGGCAATTTGCATACCATCTTTACCATAATTTAACGACTTTAAGAGATTTTAGATTTTATATACTTTGTTTAGTCGGAGACTTTTTTTCGTTGCATGAAGTTAAATTCCAGTGTGAAAATCTGCAGCATAAATTAATTTACTACGGATATCCAATCCACAGCTCCAGCTAATGTATGCTGCTATGTCTGGAAGAGATTTACTAAAATCTAATCCACAATGCTGGAACTGTAATAAACTTGGGATTTACTGCCCAGATAATCCGATACATATCCAACCCTCGTCAACATCCCCAGTGTTGCCCAGTGCAATTAAAGTCCTCCACCATGATAAGTGTAAGGCTGCCATCACACCAGCAGTATTAGGTCAGTATTTTACCTCAGTATTTGTAAGCCAAAACCAGGAGTGGAACAATTAGAGGAAAAGTATAATAGAAACATATGCACCACTTCTGCATTTATCACCCACTCCTGGTTTTGGCTTACAGATACTGATGTAAAATACTGATCAAATACTGCTAGTGTGACGCCGGCCTAAGGGCTCCTTTTCACTTGCGAGAAATACGTGCAAGTCTCGCATGTTAAAACCAAGCTCTGGTGCCGTCACTTGGGAGCGGAGCGTGCAGCTCCATGTGTTGATATGCGGCCGCACGCTCCGCTCTGGAGTGCCGGCGCCAGAGGAGGGTTTTCACATGCGAGACACGGACGTGTTTCTCGCAAATGGAAAAGAGCCCTAAGCATCAAATACGTACTTCTCCCATCAACGTTTTTATCTTCTTAATATATTGCAGTCATCATATTATGATCAACATGTGTCCAATAAAGCTTAGGACACTTCATCAAAATGCAACAACAAAATCCCACATCATTAAATGTTTGGGACAAAGAAGAGATCCCACACAATATATTAAAATCAATATTTTTATTCAGACCAAAAAGGCAGTAAACAGCAATAAAAAAAGCAAAATGCCATCTAGAGGACCCAGAAATAGCTAATAGATAATTCCCCGCACGTAAACAATAGTCAATAATAAATGCCAAAAGGTGCATTAATATCAACCAATTTAATGGTATGTACTGTATGTACAAAATTATTTTGTGCTGCATTTTTTATGTGCTTTTTTGCCGTGGTTTTGGCATGCTAGATTTGTCTCTTGTACATGCTGGTAAAGTTTTAGTGTTGATAAAAAGTCCTATTCTATTGAATCAGGTTTTGGCACAAAAAATGCAGCAAAACCTGATACCTACATTTTTGCTGCATTTTTTTCACTACCCATTCAATTCAATGGGTGAAAAACGCTGAAAAAAGGTTGAAGAAGTGACATGCCGTATGTCCAAAAAACATGCAAAGCACAAAATACTGATGACAAAAAAACACTGTGTGCATGAGATTTCTGAAATCCCATGGGCTTTGCTGGCACTGTGATAACCAGCTGAAAATTAGTATAAAAAATGCCCAGTGTGAACTTAGCCTTATTTGTTTTACGGAAACCTTGCCCCTTATGGCTGGAAACAGTTCAGTAAAATTGCATGGAAGTCTCTCGGATCAGATTCCTCAATGTTGCCTGCTGAATGCAGACTATCTAGTTATGTGAGTCTGTATTTTACGTTTTGTGCGGAAACCGTGCTCTGCTCAGGGCTTTTCTAGAGAAAAGCTTAAGGCCGGAGTCACACTAGCGTATGGCATCGGATGCAATATGCTAATGACCCTCGGCTCCTGCTCTGCTGCGAGTGGGAGCTGAGTGTCATGCGTCTGTGCTCCGATTCTCTTGCACAGGGAGGATCGGAGCACAGATGCTGAGGAGACGGAGAAATGACTTTCTCCATCTCCTCCATTGCCGGGGTCAGTGTATATCGCACATCACTCGGATGATATCGGAGTGATGTGCGTTGTCTCACTCGCACCCATAGGCTTATATGGGTGCGAGTGAGCCGAGAGTCGGCCGAGTGTCCGTGACAGTCGCAGCATGCTGCTATTGTCTCGGAACGAGGAAAACGGCCAACAAAAAATCGGCTGCTGGGAGCTGCCCCATAGTTTTACATTGGTCCGAGTGCAATGCGAATTTTTCATCGCATTGCACGCGTCCATTTTAGTCGCCAGTGTGACCCCGGCCTAAGGGGTTAGCCGGGCTTGGCAGAAAAGTGTTATGTGACTGCTGAATCGTGATAGTGTGACCCCTCTATGAAAGCAGAAGTTTGGGCTGTTTGCGGGTTGAGAGCAATCAGGCTAATGTCTGCAATGAGAAAGATTATTCTCAAGTGGAAAATGTCCCAGGAATGGATGTCCCAGTAAATCGACACCAAATCAGACGGTGCAATGAGAGAAATTATAAGAAAAACCCGACAGCTCAGACTGTGAATCCCTCAGTGTAAATACATATCTGATTATGACAAAACCATCAATGCAACATTCATTATTAGGCCGGACGGTGTAACACTTGCGTGTGCAATGTGAGTTTTTCGCGTAGCACACACAAGTGTGACCCCGGCCTAATGAGGCAGATGGAGTAACTTTGAACTCCGTTTGGTCTATCCCTAATATTTCTTTTTTACACCCCATTATAATTAAATTCTGCAAAGCACTAACTAGTACGTTCAAAATGCTAATCCCACCCATACATGGACCTTGAGTGATGTCATTTTGGGGGGTTTCTGCAATGGTGATTGTAACATAGTAAGTCCGGCGTCACACACAGCATAAAACAATACGGTCCGTATATTACGGCCGTAATACGCTGAAAAGTCCCGAAAAAAGTGGTCCGTAGCTCCTCCGTAGGCAGGGTGTGTCAGCGTTTTTTGCGCATGGCATCCTCCATATGTAATCCGTATGGCATCCGTACTGCGTGGTTTTCTCGCAGGCTAGCAAAACCAACATACCGCTATAGAAGTGATCCATGTGTCCCAAAAAGAAAAGAAAATATATATATACTGTATGTATATATATATATATATATATATATATATATATATATATATATATATATGTGTGTCAGTAGACACATATATTAGAGAGAAAAGCCGGTAATTCAGTGCGGTGTACAGTAAAATCACACTGACAGCTTACAGTAGAATAGGTAGAATAAATGTGTACACATAGAATAGGTATATATATATATATATGTCAGTGAGACACATATATGTATATATATTAATATTTATTCCAGCGCTAGACAGCTTGAAAGCCGGTAATTCAATTACCGGCTTTTTCCTTCCCTGGCTCCCTGGCTTTCTAGGTAATTTCCCACGATCTATGAACATCCAGCAGAGGGCGCCTCACCGCAAATGAAGCTAAATATAGATCATTGATCTATTTTTAGCCTCATTCCCTGGGGTTTTGCAGCGAGGAGCAGCCTGCATTAGCACAGCTCCTTGCTGCAAAATGTTTTAACCCCTTCAGAAGGATTTACATCGTTGGACGTTACAGATCTGCGGAGGGTAAGTATATTGTTGGTTTATTATGTTTTTTTACTCACAGAACGAGGGTCTTCAGTGACTGGATTGGGCGTTGAATAAAATACTGCAACAACCATTGTTTTTATTTCATTAAAATAATTTAAAAAAATGTGTTTGTGTTTTATTTAACCCTTTACTAGTATTGGATTAATAATGGATAGGTGTCATAATTGACGCCTCTCCATTATTAATTAGGCTTAATGTCACCTTACAATAGCAAGGTGGCATTAACCCTTCATTACCCCATATCCCACCGCTACACGGGAATGGGAAGAGAGTGGCCAAGTGCCAGAATAGGCGCATCTTCCAGATGTGCCTTTTCTGGGGTGGCTGGGGGCAGATATTTTTAGCCAGGGGGGGGCCAATAACCGTGGACCCTCTCCAGGCTATTAATATCTGCCCTCAGTCACTGGCTTTACTACTCTGGCGGAGAAAATTGCGCGGGAGCCCACGCCAATTTTTTCCGCCATTTAACCCTTTATTTTAAGAGCTAGAACGGCCAAATTTTGCAGATACACACTACTGACATTAGTAGTGTGGAATCTGCAAAAAAAAATGGAGAGAAGACATGGTTTACTGTATGTAAACCATGTCTCAAATCATGTCGGGTTTTAGGAAGGAGAAGGAAAAAGTCGGTAATTGAATTACCGGCTTTCAAGCTGTCTAGCGCTGGAATAAATATTAATATATATACATATATGTGTCTCACTGACATATATATATATATATACCTATTCTATGTGTACACATTTATTCTACCTATTCTACTGTAAGCTGTCAGTGTGATTTTACTGTACACCGCACTGAATTACCGGCTTTTCTCTCTAACAGCGCTGCGTATTTCTCGCAAGTCACACTGCTTGTCCGTGTGTAATCCGTATTTTTCACGCTTCCATAGACTTTCATTGGCGTATTTCTTGCGCAGTACGGTGACAAACGCAGCATGCTGCGATTTTGTACGGCCGTAGAAAGCCGTATAATACTGATCAGTAAAATACGGCAAATAGGAGCAGGGGCATAGAGAATAATTGTGCCGTATTTTTTGCGAGTTTTACGGACGTAGATTCTGCGCTCTTACGTCCGTAAAACTCGCATGTGTGACGGCGGCCTAACATAGTAACATAGTTAGTAAGGCCGAAAAAAGACATTTGTCCATCCAGTTCAGCCTATATTCCATCATAATAAATACCCAGATCTACGTCCTTCTACAGAACCTAATAATTGTATGATACAATATTGTTCTGCTCCAGGAAGACATCCAGGCCTCTCTTGAACCCCTCGACTGAGTTCGCCATCACCACCTCCTCAGGCAAGCAATTCCAGATTCTCACTGCCCTAACAGTAAAGAATCCTCTTCTATGTTGGTGGAAAAACCTTCTCTCCTCCAGACGCAAAGAATGCCCCCTTGTGCCAGTCACCTTCCTTGGTATAAACAGATCCTCAGCGAGATATTTGTATTGTCCCCTTATATACTTATACATGGTTATTAGATCGCCCCTCAGTCGTCTTTTTTCTAGACTAAATAATCCTAATTTCGCTAATCTATCTGGGTATTGTAGTTCTCCCATCCCCTTTATTAATTTTGTTGCCCTCCTTTGTACTCTCTCTAGTTCCATTATATCCTTCCTGAGCACCGGTGTATCTATTCCTGCCAAATTTGCACTGCAAATAGTGCTCCTTTCGTTCCGAGTTCTGTTGTGTGCACAAATAATAGATTATGACCACAAATGGGCTGCATCCTTACGTAGGAGAAATTGCACAGCAAATTGTGGGGTCCATTTTCTTCTTTTACCTTTGTGAAAATGAAAAATTTGGTTCTGAAGCAGGAAAAAAAAAATGTCATTTTTAATTTCTGTCTTCCAGTTTGCATTAATGTCTATGAAGCACCAACAAGGTTAACAATCTTACAACCATTGAACATGTTGAGGGGGTGCAGATTTTAAAATGGCATCTTCTTTGTTAGTTTTCTGATATGTAGCCCTCTCAAAGTCACTTCTAAAGTGAAGCGGTCCCTAAAAATAAAGGTTTTGTGAAAAATTGCTGCTAAACTTTTAACCTGTCTAACACTCTAACAAAAAGTAATTTAAAAAATATTGCTGATGTGAAGTAGACATGGGATAAATGATATTTATTCATTATTTTTATTGGTATGACCCTCTGGTTTAAGGGCATAAAAATTCAAAGTTCACAATTTGCGACTTTTTAAAACTTTTTGTCAAATTTTATGTTTTATGCATAAATAAACACAATTATTATGAACCTAAATTTATTACGGTCAAGAAGTCGAATGTGACACAAAAAATCAGATTCACTGGGATATGTTAAAGCGTTCCAGAGTTATTACCACACAGTGACACTGGTCAGATTTAAAAAAAATGTTTAGCCTGGTCAAGAAAGACTTTGTGGTTAAGGGGTTAAATACATCCGTATGGTTCCAAAAATATGGGCCTTTTCAGTTGTAACTTATTTTTATGACTTTTTTAATGGGGTGTGGCTCACAGGATCCTCAGGGGCGTGTCTTTAGGCTGCTCTGCATTATAAAAATCAGCACTAAATAAATATATAGGCCTCGTTCTCTGGGACCATATAGCGGATTCTAAAAACCCAAATACATAGAATTCTAAGAGGAGCAGCTGGAATGAAATGAGAGCAACAACTGACCACTTTTGGCCTAGTCACAGGTCCTCTTTACATCCATTTAGGAGCAAGGTGGGGGGAGGGGATGAATGGGGGCTCAGAAGAGATAACAGCTATTGGTCTGCAAAGTAATGGTATAGATTTGGAATTTCACTTTGCTGCCCTCCTTCATTTAAACAAGACACCGGATGATAGATGGTGGGAATTTTTATTCATAAATAGTATAAATCGTTGTACATTAGAAACCTACACTGGAAGGTGACATGCAACACTTAACCAAAATGACTCTAAACAACTCACAGACTACTAAGGTTGTAATTATTCTTTACATTTCATTTCTATTTCTGCAAAAAGGATCACTCTCCACTTTTGCAAAGAAACTGAAAGTGGATCAGTCATCAGATTTACAATACAAAATGCAAAGATTATGAAACAGATCTATTGGACCTGATGAGGCTGGTGTATTTATTTTGAAAATCCTAATAAAAATGGCTATATAATCCTTCATAGAAGTTTATCTCAATCTCCCCTTCAACCTTACCCTAGTCTGATGGGGGCTCCTCCCTGCTGATATCTCTCACTGCTGATTACAAGCTGCAACTGCCAAATAGGCCGGGTGGGCAGAGGCTGAATACACTTGGACTCATGAGTATTTTTTTGGATTCATTAAAGCATACCTAAACTTTTTTTTTTTTTAAAGTGATACTGCCGGACTCGGACTCTGTACCATAATTTGTTTTTCAAAATCACTCTACTAGAGGTTTTTCTGTTGACACACATCATGGTCCACCCCAAGTCTGTGTTGTGAGCTGAACTAAACTTGGCAAGGCTATCAATATGATGGCAGTGCTGCAGACAAGCAACACAGACGGGACAGCAGTGGAGACTCGTCACTGGACCTGGGAAGGGTGGGTAGAGTATCACTTTGTTTTTGTTTTTTTTAAATTTAAGGCTACGTTCACATTTGCGTTGTTGGGCGCAGCGTCGGCGACGCAACCCACAACGCATATACACAACGCAGCGTTTTGTGACGCATGCGTTGTCATAAGATAGTAAAGATACAAGTAGCGTCATCTGCGCCCTGTCTTGTGCGTCAAAATGACGCATGCGTCGTGAAACGCATTACAACGCATACCAGCGTATGTCCATGCACCCCCCATGTTAAAGATAGGGGAGCATGACGCATGCATTGGTATCCGTCGCCGACGCTGCGCCCAACAGCGCAAATGTGAACGTAGCCTTACACTTCCATTGAGGACAGAACTTTTCTGAAACCAGAAAACCCCTTTAGCCCATGTTCACATGTTGCATTTTTTTTTCAGCCGGCAAAACATGCTCTTTTGGCAGTAAAGAAGCTGCTTACAAAAAGAGGTTTTTGTCTCTTGTACATATTAATAAAGTTTAGTGGCTCCAGAAAAAACATGATTTAACATCCTTAGGTATTTGTACCAAAAACGCAGGAAAAACTGATACCTGCATTTTTTTTGCTGCGTTTTTGGATTTACTCATTATTTCCTATGGGTGAAAAAACGCTGCAAATTCGCAGAAAAAGCGCTGAAATAAGTGACATGCTGAAGTTTGAAAAAACGTAGCAGTTTTCCAAATCAGTCAGGAAAATAAAACCAATATGTGTGAGCTTCAGATTTCTGAAACCTCGTAGACTTTGCTGGTACTGTAAAATACAGCTGAAAACTTGCATTAAAAAAACACATTAAAAAAAGCTGCAAAAGTTCATTGTGTGAACATACCCTAAATGTCAGGATAATACAGCTATTTCTTGAATTTTCAAAGTAACTACACCAGTCTCATCAGGTATGAGAGATCTATTTACTAATCTATGCAGTTTGTATTGTAAAATCTGGTGACAAATCCTCTTGAGCATCCACACGTCTGACAAGATACCTCAATGTGTGACCGACCGCGCGTCCCCCATCTTATTAGCAGAAGTACATTGTCAGATCTTTCTCTGCCTTCTACCTCCCTCTCTGGATATGTCACAATCGCTTTCTCACCCTGATCGGACCTTTCAACCTACCTTCGTAACCGCATATTTCTTCATGTTAGCCATATTCTGACAGATGTAATCAGCGCCAAAATGACAAAGAAGAGATTTTAAACGTTTACATTAAAGCAGAAAATGATTCCGCTCCCCTGTCAACCAGTGTTTGGGGACCCCATGTTCAAGGGCTCTTTTACGGCTGAAGTTTTCATTCCCCAGTTTGCTCATCCCCATCCCTGCATCCGATAATGGTATGATATCATTGTGCATTAATGTCGGTTATTTACTTTACATATGTAGCAATGATGATGATGGGACAGCTATATCTGTATTTCTCATTTTCTACTGTGTCTTACGCTTTCTTTTTAAGCTTTTAAAGCCCGTAATAGAATTGCATACAGGTTACATAAAGTCATTACAGTAAAGATAAATGTTGTCTTTGTTACCTATTTGCTTTATTAGGGAGAGAGGGGACTTCCCGGTTTAGAAGGACAGCTTGGTTTACCTGGATTTCCAGGACCTGAAGGGCCACCTGGATCTCGGGGTCAAAAGGTAAGAAAAAAAGTTTGTGTTCAATATCAGCCAAATTAAAGTCAAGTAATTATCACTTTTGATTGTTCCACAATCTGATAATTAATTACAACACTTATTATACAATATACTATCCCTTATTTGCTAACACAGCTTATAGGTACTGTAGGTACAATACGTTTGTAGTCCTGAGATGCAATAATTGTTTTCACCACTAGATGGCAATAGAAACAGGCATTTTAATAACAACTTTTAAAAAATAAAGAAGCAGATAGGTAACAATTAATAAAATACTTGAAAAAGATCAGTTACATATGAATAAATCAAAAGCCAGCCTTTTTTTTTGTAAAAATGTAACACGTCTAATTTTCTATCAGCGAGTTTTACTTTGCTCTTTTGCGAATAGCTGACTGGCATCAAGGGTGCAATTACTAACTTTCCCAGTAGGTGTCAGTAAATGCACACATAGAAATGTCAGCCATGACTAAAGGTTCATTTTGTCATGTGATTTTGCTCTTGTATTCCCAGACAATCTAAAGGTACCTTCACACATAACGATATCGTTGCTTTTTGTGACGTAGCAACGATATCGTTAAGGAAATCGTTATGTGTGACAGCGACCAACGATCAGGCCCCTGCTGGGAGATCGTTGGTCGCTGAACAAAGTCCAGAACTTTATTTCGTCGCTGGACTCCTGCTGACATCGCTGGATCGGCGTGTGTGACACCGATCCAGCGATGTCTTCACTGGCTGTGAGCGTCGGTCAGCCGGAAAGCAGAGAGGTGACGTCACCGCTCTGCTTTGTTTCCGGCCGCTGTGCTCACAGCCAGTACAGGAGGAGTGCAGAGAAGCAGAGCGCCGGGGACAGACAGCGGTAGGTAAGTATGTAGTGTTTGTTTTTTTTTACTTTTACGCTGGTAACCAGGGTAAACATTGGGTTACTAAGCACGGCCCTGCGTTACCCGGTTACCCTGGTTACCCGGGGACTTCGGCATCGTTGGTCGCTGGAGAGCTGTCTGTGTGACAGCTCTCCAGCGACCAAACAGCGATGCTGCAGCGATCCGGATCGTTTTGTCGGTATCGCTGCAGCGTCGCTTAATGTGAAGGGGCCTTTAGGGTTTCTTTTTTTAGTGCAGGTTTTGCCATTCAGTTTTTTTTAATTGTAATTACACATTGCTTCACATTTTTTTTTCAGATTCCAAGTTTAATTTTAATTAATGCAATTCTCTCTGATTTTAGGGTGATGATGGCACACCAGGACCACTCGGACCCAAAGGGATAAGAGTATGTACCTTGTATAGCTGAATAATAAACTAGACTGTCTCTTTAGTTTTATATCCTATTTAATGTCATATTTATATAGAACCAACATGTGTGGTGGTATCAGATCAGAACTTACGTTGAATGAGTGAAATGAAGTTTCTTCTCTCTACCAGTTTGAAGGGAACTCAGATTTTAATTTTAATTTTTAATAAATATTTTCTTTTTAGGGACCTCCAGGACTTCCGGGATTTCCTGGTGCTCCTGGGTTGCCTGTAAGTACAACAACGTTATACTTTCCCAAATATATTTATCTAATGATAAGTATCTATTTAACCATTCAAATTGTTATTTCAGGGGTTACCTGGGCAGGATGGAGCCCCCGGACCTGCTGGGATTCCAGGATGCAATGGTACAAAGGTATGAAAGCATCTTATTTATTTGTTTACAAAAAAAAGGATTGATTGACCCTCCAAGAAGACTGTAATGTCTGTCATATGTGCTCAGTGTGACCCTCATATGTGAAGGGCACGGGGTGCCAATGTGAGAGCTGCCAATACTGTTGTTTCCAGGTGAATACAGTCAGGCTGCATGGTGCTGGGCTGTGGGCACAGGTCGCCACTACAGAACGTCGGACCCTCCTGCCACCATCATGGAGGGTGTTTCTGACAGCTTGGTCAAAAAAAGAGATACTGAGCAAACATTGTTTACTGTGTTCAGAACTTGCGTAGAAATAAATGGAGAGCGCTGGCACGTGTGTCGCCACATCTCCACTCATGGGTGGTCAGACGTCAGCCAGAATAGGGGACAGCGGGAACACCTTTTTGGAGACAGGGCCCAGAGGTGTCTTTTGAATATGCCATACATGTCGCTTGCAAAACAACCTTGTTTAATCGGCTTTTTGTTTGGGCTGTATATTTTATAAGCATCAGATGCAAAGTTACATTTTTAACATTTTATTTCAACCAATTTAACACCTTTCTTTGTTTTGTAGGGTGATCGTGGCTTTCCAGGAGGTTCAGGAATTCCAGGTTTTCAGGGTCCACAGGTAAGAGCTAAATTGTTGAATTCAAGGCACCCTACCTTGATATAAAGTGATGGAATATGGCTATAGTATGCTATATGGTCACTGGAGGTATATCGCACCTCAATGCAGCATCCTGGCCATCTTCTGTGCTGGGGAACCGCAGCTCAGCCCAGTTTAAGGCAGTTCCCTCTACAGTTTGGGGGTCTTAGTGCTGATGTCAGGGAAAAACAGTGAAGGGTCCACAATGCTGAACTAGTGCTGCAGCCCCTTTATTCTTAAGGGTCGCTATGGTTGTATCTCCATAAGTCATATGCTGGCATATTCTAGTGATATAAAGGGAATATGCATTTAAGTTGTAAGGTAAATTTATCAGCATTTTATATTTACTTTGACTCGGTTGTAACATAAAGATAAAGGAGAATTCCCACCATAGAAGGCCATGACCATTGCTAGGACAATCCCACTGTTCTGCCTCTGTGATCCCTGTGGATCTGGAGAATAGAAGCACATACAGGCTTTCCTCTTGCACAGGTCTGCTCCTGACACCCTGCTGTGCTCCTGACACCCCGCTGTGCTCCTGACACCCTGCTGTGCTCCTGACACCCTGCTGTGCTCCTGACATCCCGCTGTGCTCCTGACACCCCGCTGTGCTCCTGACACCCCGCTGTGCTCCTGACACCCCGCTGTGCTCCTGACACCCCGCTGTGCTCCTGACACCCCGCTGTGCTCCTGACACCCTGCTGTGCTCCTGACACCCTGCTGTGCTCCTGACACCCTGCTGTGCTTCTGACACCCCGCTGTGCTCCTGACACCCCGTTGTGCTCCTGACACCCTGCTGTGCTCCTGACACCCTGCTGTGCTCCTGACACCCCATTGCGCTCCTGACACCCTGCTGTGCTTCTGACACCCCGCTGTGCTCCTGACACCCCGTTGTGCTCCTGACACCCTGCTGTGCTCCTGACACCCTGCTGTGCTCCTGACACCCCATTGTGCTCCTGACACCCTGCTGTGCTCCTGACACCCTGCTGTGCTCCTGACACCCCGCTGTGCTCCTGACACCCCACTGTGCTCTTGACACCCCACTGTGCAGGGAAGGGAACTCCAGTGCAGATTCTTACTAATAACTGCATTTCCCCTACACTGTGGGGGGCCAGGAGCAAAGCTGTGCAGGTAAGTGCATAAGTGGACTATTATCAGTCAGTTACTGATGCCATATGCCAATATTATGTCATCTCTTACCATGGAAAGAAGACCTACCTAATATTCACTGAAGTCCTGCATCTTCTGTGTTTTGTCTTAATTGTGCCATTTTTATTTGTTTTCAGGGTCCCCCTGGATTACCTGGTTTAAAAGTAAGTCAGCAGATAAAATGTCTGGTTTTTATCACTAGATAAAAATACAAAAGTGTAATAGGGTTTTATCCAAATAGTGAAGATGGATCGATAGATAATAATGCTCACCTTATAGGGTTGTGTAAAACACAACCATTAGAAATGCATGGATTCCAGCTGTTGCGGCTTCCAGACAATTGTGTATGAAGTTTGCCATTGGCAATGGAAGTTTCCTGCGCTGCTGGAGAAGTGGCATGTCCCGATGGACTATGGGAGGCTGGTTTATTGTCAACGCGTTTCAGTCACTCAGAATCCTTCTTCAGGACAGGTCTTATCACTAGAAAACTCAGACTAATTAAACAATTTCAATAGAAAACCTTCAAGCTCACACATGCTGTATATACAAATTATATATGTATATTTACAGTGAATAATGACTATGCTACAACATAGAAAGTCTGAGGCTATCATTGTGTATTGTATGATGATGAAGACTTCAGTATAATTGGAGAAGTAAGAAATCAGAACAGATTGTTACCCTCTTTCTATGATCCGAGCCCCCAATGCTTTCAGTGCACTTCTTAATGGCTTCTTTTGTGTTAATAACAGGAATTAGAGCTTTGTTTGAATTCAGTGCTTTTTATGAAATGTGTCAGATGAAAGTTTGTGAGAGGTTTTAATATTTTACTGTAGTGGATGTCAAGAAGATACGTTCATTTTTGTGGTGATTTCCAATACTGTTTTTTAAGCCAATCTATTTTTTTTAAAAGAAGACTTGTTCTCTTTTGTTCTCAGAGCATATGTACCATCAGACATCCTATGTGGCTCCTATGGGGCCTTTGAAAGGGAGTTTATGGAGGCCCTGAATGTTTTTACCTTTTATCATAGGTGACCTGATTGGTGGAATTGAAAAGTTGCAGTTTATGATTCAACCACTAGATGTCAGCAGTAATCTTTCAATGCACATTTTGCTTTAACGCCATTGTTTTCCTTAGGGGGAGCCAGGAGAAATCATTGGTTTTTCTCAGCCAGGACAAAAAGGGGAACCAGGGCTACCGGGTCTCCCAGGTTTACCAGTAAGTTATTGGAGCTGGTCATTAACTGATATTTTTTCTTTGTCATAATCACTGCTCATCATAAAAACAAAAGATTTGAAACCTACCAAGTCGTGGGCAGGTATTGCAAAGTTTGTAATGTGTGCATGCTGTAAAACTACTGAACCCACATGATGAGCTTGTAAGCATGTCATTGTATTTGCACCTTCTGCTAATAATCCTACTTTTCCTGTCACCCATGACGGCACCAACGATATAAGGGTGCTGTCATGGGTTCTGTAAAAACACATTATTGGAAAGTAATATACGTGTTTTCCTGTCACCCATGACAGCACCCTTCTATTGTTGGTGCTGTCATGGGTTCCGTAAAAACACACTACCGGTAAGTAATATACATGGTGAATTAAGTAAATTTTCCTGAAATTAAGGGGAACCTGTCAGCGAGTTTTTACATATAGAAGTAGTAGTATGTCTGTTGCAGGCCCTTAAAAGTACCGTACAATAAAAATGTTGCTTTTTCTATAGAAATCCAATGAAATTGGAGGGTAGAAGCTATATGAGAATTGAGCTGGAAATGCATTGGTGTCAATGCACTGGACTGCTGCTTATGTAAAAACATGCTGACAATTCCCTTCAGGTTCCCTTTATGTGGTTCATTGGCTTCTAGTCAGTGGCAGCATCTCAGGACTTCTCACCTCAGTAAGTGAGCATGCTTCCATCTGAGATGAGGACCGGGTATACTTGCTCTTAAAATTGGGTTATGACTAAATTGTAACCAGGGTTGTCAACCGTCCACAAATTCCAGGACAGTCTGTAAAAATAGGACACTTTTTTTTGCCCTGTCTGTAAAAATAAAATTTAAGCCGTCCATGATGTTTTTGAGGCTGAAAAAACTGATACAGATTATTTTGACTGTAATTATCATTTACAGTTTACAGTGAATGCAGCTGATATCTTCATATCAGAATTCTGGGCTATAGATTATATCACTTATAATCATAATGATTTACTGTGGTTTTCCAGTGAGTCCATAAAAAATATATGCAAAAATTGCATATATGAAATTGGAATAACAAAATATTCTAAAAAATGAAAGTACTTGGCGCACAAATTGGCCATTTCATAAGAGCCCATCAGCCATGACAAGGCGTACTCCTTTAATGGGACCCTAATCATATATTCCTCTCCCGGGCTGGAAACTTACATATATTCAATGTTTGCATATTGTAGCATTTCAGAACACAGCTGTATTTTCTAGTGCTTTCTTGGTTATATTGAATAGTCATGACAGCTTGCACATGTTCACATTTGCCTTATTCAGTTTTTTGATTTTCATGATTTTTTAGAAATCTGCCCAGAAAAAAATAAAAAGCCAGGTTGTCAACCCTGACTGTAACTCTTTATGCTAAAGCTTATATATATATTATATTATATATATTGATCGAAGACTGCATTCATCCATCACTGAGTATAACTATAATCTCTATCCCTGTGATATCCTTATTTGTTATCATTACATGTATTTCCATAAAGTTGAAGTCATAAGTTAACACACGGAGGTTGGAGGTTTACATGTGGCAGTATACTAAGGCTTATCTCAAGTCCTACTTGTCTCTATGCTTGACATTATGGGAAAATCAGAAAAAGAAGTATAGATCTCCATAAGTCTGTACCTCCCTGGTGAGCAATTTCTAAACACGTGAACGTGCCACATTTATGTAAATATCACGGGACACCGCAGCCATTATACCATTTGGGAAGAAGTCTCTGTTTCCTAGAGATCAGCCAACTAAGGGGTAAAAAAAATACAGGTCAATCCAAGAACAACAGCCAACAATCGTGTGGACATTCTGGGGACAACAAAGTAATGATATCAATATTAAAATGTGATCCTACATTGACAAAACCTGAAAGGCCGCTCTGCAAGAAACAAGCCACTGTTCCAAAACTGCTGTAAAAAACCCAGATACACATTGTAACTGCACATGAGGACACAAATCTTAACTTTATGAAAATATGTCCTGGTCTGATGAACCAAAAATGGAACTGTTTGGCCATACATCATTATGTATGGAGGAAAAAGTGGGAGCCTTTTGAATCCAAAATTCCAGCAACTTGTTGTGAAGAGCTACTTGAAACGTTTGACCTTAAATAGGCAGAATTTTCATGACTAAAGTTTACAAAATTAGGTCACTTGTGTGGGGGTTTCCACTGCTTAGGCACATCAAGGGTTGTCCAAACACAACATGGCATCCGCTCTCGATTCCAGCCAATTTTGCGTTCAAAAAGTCAAGCGATGCTCCTTCTCTTCCACACCCTTCCGTGCGCCCAAAAAGCAGTTTTCCCCCACTATGGGGTATCAATGTTCTCAGGAGAAATTGCACAACAAATTTTGAGTCAATTTTCTCCTGGTACCCTTGTGAAAATAATGTAGATTTTTTGTGAAAAAAGTTAAACGTTCATTTTTTCCTTTCACATTGCTTCAGTTCTCGTGAAGCACCTGAAGGGTAAATAATCTTCTTGATTGTGGTTTTGGGGACTTTGAAGAGTGCAGTGTTTAGAGTGGTGTCACTTATTGGGTTTCTGTCATATGGATCCCTCAAAATCACTCAAATGTGGTGTAAAAGAGTAAATAGCGGCTGACAGCACTCTACATCGGGGCGCCCGTTCACCATCCAGGGAACCGTCCCGGATCCAATGTAGTCAGAGAAACGTAGAAAGAACAGCGCTCCATCCGGGTGTAGAATTTCTTAGAACAAATTTATTAAAGCCATAATCAAGCAACGTTTCGACCGGTATACGGTCTTTGTCAAGCATAAAACACAACAGGGGCAGCCATCTTAAATAGCAAGGGTGCCACACAGTGCACCAATCACCATCGATCACCTCCCCCACATATAATACATAACATCTAGAAAAAACAGACATCAATATTCAATATCTACATGTATCACAAATGAACCATCTTATAATATAAAAAACACCACAAAACGCCGTACAGATGCAGAGTTACTCCCATATTCATCCTGGATTCATACGGTGTTCTTTCCTGTATATCCGTTTCCATAGGGACACTCAGCCAATCATAGGATCCGTTGTCGATGTGTCCATGTCTCCAGGGGCGATCAACCAATAATGTCCTCCGATCTATGCAGTCTCACAGAGGTCACCCAACCCAGCGCCAGTCATTGGGGCAATATCCTATCCAGGTCAATCAACTCACCAAACAGAGCGCATAGATCCGCGCAGCCGCACAGGCAATGAATAGGACACCGCTCACGGCCGTGACCGCGATCCGCCCACCACGCATACCGCGCGTGCGCAACACAGGCACCCAGAACCCAAGTGCCGCATGTATGCGCAGGCGCGCCACACCGATGTTCGGACACCGCCACAGATCCGAAGACGCCGCCCCCTCATATGTCCTGAGAGCGCAACGGCCACCAAGTGTGCGGACTGCCAGCAGGAACATAGAAGGCACTAGTAGTGATGCGCTAATGCATCACTATCAGGGTGATCTACACACGAGTCCTCGATCTGTAAATCAAATACAAAAAGCACAACCCACATATAGGACACTAAAAAAGCCCCCCTCATATATAACGATCAAAACAGAGGTAACATATGAACAACACTACCACAGAACATATGGAGAACCCCATCCGTCCCATCACATAAAAGCATCATATCAATAGATTTGCACGGCTACACATGTGAAAAAAACCACCAAACCATATAGACACTGAGGCAATCAAATAGCACAACGGAGACAGGAATAGCTATAAATATCCATTCATTCATATTTCTCACAAAGGAAATCCTTCCGATACTAGAAGATCCATCTCCATCACCCTATGATCGTCCCAGTGTCTACAAAATATAAATAAAATCATAACATAAAAAATGTCAAATAAACAAATGTCTATTAAAAGCAAACATCTACTGACGAATACCCTGCACAAGGGAATAGAACCAGATTAAACACAAGATAACAGATTGAAATCCAAATTTAAACCCTTAGGCTGTAACGTACCCAATGTGTAAATCCATCTCATCTCTTTTTTCTTTAATATTTGCACCCTATCACCACCTCTCCTTAACACGGGGACACTATCAATGACCCGGAAGCGAAGTTGATTCACAGAGTGTCTCATTTCCATAAAATGCTTAGGGATTGGTAAGTCTGTTAGGCCTGTTCTGATCGTACTTTTATGCTTGCTAATACGAATTTTGACTGCTGTAGTTGTCTCGCCAATATACGCCAGGCCACATGGGCAAACAATCATGTATATTACATAACTGGACAAGCAAGTATACCTTTCTTTCAAACTGATTTTTTTACCAGTATGAGGGTGATGAAAAACATCACCTTTCAGCATGTTGTTGCAACAGGCACAACCCAGACACGGAAAATTACCGAGCCTGGTTGTGCCCAAAAGTTGTTGTACCGGGGTTCTCTCAGATCCGACATCAGACCTTACTAATTTGTCCTTTAGATTCCGCCCCCTTCTGAACGACATCATCGGTGGTGACCTAAAGCCATCAATGGCCGGCAGGCCACGTTGGAGAAACGACCAGTGTTTTTTCAAGACCCATCCAATCTGGTTACTGGCAGAGTTATAAGTAGACACAAAGGGGATGCGCACATCAGGTGGTCTACTAAGTGGTTTCTTACCGATCCCGTCTCGTGCTATACCGCGGGCCTTAATCCTAAACCCATCCACCACCGTCCTTGGGTATCCCCTTTGTAAAAATTTTTTACACATCTCCTCCAGTCTTTGGTCGACTTTCTCCTCATCAGACACGATGCGTCTAACACGTATGAGTTGACTCCATGGCAGAGAACCCACCATTCTCCTAGGGTGATTACTATCAAACAATAAAAGGCTATTCCTATCAGTCCCCTTGATGTAAATGTCAGTCCTCAACATGCCTCCCTCTTTATAGACCAAGGTGTCCAAAAACTGTATCTGAGTGACAGAATGGGTAAGGGTAAACTGCAATTCGGGGTACACACTGTTGATCTCCCCCCAAAATTCCTCCAGTTCTTTCAACTCCCCATCCCATACAACAAAAATATCATCAATGTAACGCCACCAGGCTCTGACGTGGCGCCAGAAGATGGAATTGTACACGAACCTGTCCTCGAATACCGCCATATAGATGTTAGCATAAGTAGGGGCCACATTGGACCCCATGGCGGTACCCCTAAGCTGCTGGAAATATTCATCACCGAAGAGGAAAAAATTCCTCCTCAGGATGAACTCCAGCAGCGTGAGGACAAGCCGTGCACACTCCGGGGCCACGTCAGAGCCCGATAGCGCACTAGACACTGCTTCTAGCCCCTTCTCATGCTCAATGGACGTATACAATGACGTCACATCGAACGAGGCCAGGATAGTAGAATCAGAAACCGTTACATCACGGATTTTATCAAGAAAATCACTCGTATCTCGGATAAATGACTTAGTTCTTACAGCAAACGGTCGTAATACCTTATCCAAAAAAATCGCCGTTTTGTTGAATAATGAACCCCTACCGGATACTATAGGCCTGCCGGGTGGGTTATTTAGATCTTTATGGATCTTCGGTAATAATCTTCGGTAATATATATATCACGGGCACTATAGGTGCATCAACAATCAAGTATTCTGACAACTTGTGGTCAATGAGTCCCATAGCAAGGGAATCACTGACCACAAGTTGTAATTCTCTCTGAAGACAAGGAGTAGGGTTAGATGATAATCTCTCATACACCAAATGGTCATTCAATTGCCTACGAATTTCCGCCTTATATTTGCTAGTATCCATAACCACCACCGCTCCGCCCTTATCGGCCGGTTTAATGGTTAATGCGGTGTTCTTTGCTAATTTCTCAAGAGTCGACTTCTCCAGCAATGTATGGAGGAAAAAGTGGGAGCCTTTTGAATCCAAAATTCCAGCAACTTGTTGTGAAGAGCTACTTGAAACGTTTGACCTTAAATAGGCAGAATTTTCATGACTAAAGTTTACAAAATTAGGTCACTTGTGTGGGGGTTTCCACTGCTTAGGCACATCAAGGGTTGTCCAAACACAACATGGCATCCGCTCTCGATTCCAGCCAATTTTGCGTTCAAAAAGTCAAGCGATGCTCCTTCTCTTCCACACCCTTCCGTGCGCCCAAAAAGCAGTTTTCCCCCACTATGGGGTATCAATGTTCTCAGGAGAAATTGCACAACAAATTTTGAGTCAATTTTCTCCTGGTACCCTTGTGAAAATAACATAGATTTTTTGTGAAAAAAGTTAAACGTTCATTTTTTCCTTTCACATTGCTTCAGTTCTCGTGAAGCACCTGAAGGGTAAATAATCTTCTTGATTGTGGTTTTGGGGACTTTGAAGAGTGCAGTGTTTAGAGTGGTGTCACTTATTGGGTTTCTGTCATATGGATCCCTCAAAATCACTCAAATGTGGTGTAGTCCCTAAACAAAATGGTTTTGAAAATTTTGTTTGAAAAATATGAAATTGCCGGTCATCTTTTAACTAAAAAAAAATCATGTTTCAAACATGGTGCTGATTTAAAGTAAACATGTGGGAAATATTATTTGTTTTAAAGGCATAAAAATTAAAATTTTGAAAATTACAAAGTTTTCTCCAAATTTCAGATTTTTTTCACAAATAAACGCAAGTCATATCAAACAAATTTTACCGCTATCGTGAAGTACAATATGTCACGATGAAACAGTCTCCAAATCCATTGGATCCATTGAAGCGTTCCAGACCTATAACCTCATAAAGTGACAGTGGTCATAATTGTAAAATTTGACCTAGTCATGAAGGTGAAAACAGACTTGGGGGGGGGGGGGGGGGTGAAGGGGTTAAAGAGCTTGAAATGAGTTGGTTACAGTCCTAGGAGACCTCATAGCATCATGCACATCTTTTCAGGGTAATTGAAGTATATGAAATTTTCCGCAAATTGAATTCCTGGGAAACATTTCAGCGAAACTGATGAATTTCAAAAGATTCGCTAATCTCTTCTAGTAATTTTTCATATGTCATCCTTCCTATAAACATGACTTGGAATTGCTACACTTTAATGCATGCGTATTTCAAGAAGCACATGTACTGTAAAATGCCATTAATGTGTTAATGCTATGAACAGATGACAAGGAACCTAATAAGACAAGTAGAGACTTCCATAAATGAGCTGTAATGAGAGTTATGGTTACTTGCGCTCCCTATGAAGTAATGTCTGTATTTCTATACAGGGTCTACTTGGTCCCCAAGGAGTTCAGGGTCCAGTTGGGCGTCCGGGATCTGCAGGGTTACCGGTACAGTATGATTAGTGGATTCAATAAAAATCATTTGTTTTGCATTGCTTAGCCGTAAATCTTTGACTTGTTTCAATGTAAGCCTTGGCACATCCAAAATACTGAAAACTGTGAAAAAAACCCCAGAAACCCTGATACATTACGGTTCTAATACGTGTTCTTTCTTGTGTGTGAATTGTTAGTACAAGTACATATTTTCTAGTATTATTCATTGTACCATCTTCCCTTGCACAGTATTTTTCTGCATGGTGGATTCAGTTTTCAGTTGCCCATTATGGGATATTTTTACTGTATGTTGTTAAAGATTATCAGAAATAATCATACCATGTAAAATTGAAAAATACATTTTTAAAATCATTATTGAGCATACAGTTTTTTCTTCTGGGTAACGACATCATACCTTATGCATCTAGATTTCTTTACCTCCTCTTTCATTTTATACATTATTTTTACATTTAATAGATCTATTTGTTCTAGCATGTAACCAGATAATACCCTGATAAAAGTAGGCTAATATAATTTTTCATGGCAGGCATGTCATTTGGTTTAGAGTAATATGTATTATGGATTTTTTTCAGGGACCTCCAGGACCACCTGGATTTCCAGGAGCAAAGGTGGGAACCATCCAGTTTCCTTTTAAGTAGCTGTTTATTGTACATGGTGTTATTAACTATTTTAAATTTGATTTAATTAGGGTAACATGGGCTTAAATTTCCAAGGTTCAAAAGGAGAAAAGGTATGTAAGCCAGTATGTTGTGCTAATGCTGCAGGATGCTCTACATTTTTGTTTTCCTTTTATTGTTAGAAATTTTCAGCCCTGAAATGTAGTCACCATTTTTACCTACATACTAGTACTATAATAGCCTTGTTTCTTAGGGTGACCCAGGTCTTCAAGGACCCCCCGGCCCTCCAGGCCAGTCAACGGAACAAACCCAACCAAAAGGCGAAAGTGAAGTCCTAAAAGGAGAGAAGGTTGGCATATAAATAATTACATAATAATTGTAAGATCCTTTTATTTGACATTTGGTTGCTGAACGTAGACATGTATACGTCAGTATATGTGATCACACACTGTCCGGTTACAGGAGGAAGGCTTGTATAGACATATTCATTAATGAGTGTGACCGTGAACTGTGAGCCCTGCATGTGGTGGAGAAGAGAGCTGATGGCTGCCTACTCCACCATTCAGCATATGCGTCTGAGACTGCACCCAGCAGGTGACATTATGACACTAGATCGCACACTAGCTTACACTATAATACAGTGCAAGAAAGATGCACATTTCTTTATCGCCTCTCATTGGGGGACACAGGAACCATGGGTGTATGCTGCTGCCACTAGGAGGCTGACACTATGCAAATAACAAAATTAGCTCCTCCTCTGCAGTGTACACCCCACCGACTGGCATTAAACTCTTCAGTTTAGCTTAGTGTCAGTAGGAGGTGGACACGGGTCTTTCATTAGACCCTTATCTACCTCAATGTGCGTCGTTTCTTTTCAGGTTTTTTCCGGAGGGATACAGGGTGAGCAGTCACACCTGTATTCCCACAATGCGGACTATGAGTACGGCGTGTACTGCCACCCCGTATCCTCATAGATCCCTCTCCAGGACCAAGATCCTAGCACAGAAGCGTGCTCAGAAGTCCGGTCCTGGCTCCGTCCCCCACCCACTCGCCTACCAGAGCCTGTCGGTTGGAGGAGACGAGGACGTCCATCACAGCTCCGTGGACGTCTCATTCCCCTCAGGTTAGTAACGGCGTGGGATGTTTAGGTGAGTATTTCCCCTCCATTCCCCCGGGATCTTTTCTCCAGATGTCCCCCTGTCCTCCCTCATGGCGTTTATTTTAGAGGGATCCCAGGGACAGCCATAAGCCTTCTTCCTTAGCGGCCGCAGTTCTCTCCCTGCAGCAGCACAGCTCCAGCGCCGCGATTCTCCGGCGCCGCGAATTTCCGGCGGCGCCGGCCTCTAAGTTAGGTCCCGGCTTCTGCCGGGGCCTACTTCTGGCGCCGCGACCCCGCCAGTTCCGTTTTCCCGGACAGCCTTGGCAGGCTGCCGCTCTTCTCAGTCCCTGCGGCGCACTGCTCCGGCGCCGCGGTTCCCTTCTCCGGCGGCGCCGGTCTCTAATTTAGGTCCCGGCTTAGGCCGGGGCCTACTTCCGGTTTCTCGGCTCCTCACTTCCGGTTCTGCGGGCGGGCTTTTTTCCCCGCCCGACATACTGCGCCCTGCCCACCGGCGCCTCTGCGTCTGGCTCCACCCCCTTCCTCGTAGGTCCCTCGGCCGGTGTGCACCGCTTCTCACAGCAGCAGCCGCCCTCGCAGTGCCTCACGCAGGGCGCCACGCTTCTTCACTCGCATCTTCTGTGGCTCAGCATTGCAGAATCAGCACCTCAGGGAAGTTCTCCGCCGAGGACAAGTGGGACATCTTCCAGGACCGGGTCCGTGAGTAGCTGCACTGCAGACTGACACCCCCCTCTGCCCACTGTCCCCTAACCCACTGGCATCTTCAGGGTCCCTAAAAATGTCTACCTCTAAAGGGGGCCGCTCTCGTCCCCCTACCTCTTCATCTTCTGCCTTAGTCACGTACTTTGCATGTTCGTCCTGTAACAGCAAACTTCCCTCAGGTCAGTCCTCCCCGCTGTGTCAGTCCTGCAGCAACCCGATTGTTCCCACCGCCCAGGATCCCCCGGCTGTTCCGCCCGAGAGTGATCCCCCCATCCCAGGCTGGGCCGCCTCTCTGTCACAATCGGTGGCCGATTTAACACGGGTATCTCAAACTCTAGTGTCCGCGCTGGATCGGTTACCCCTGCAGACCCCTGCAGTGGCCAGCGGGTCGCAGGAACCGCCGCCCGAGCCCTCCTTGATAAGCCACAAAAGGTCCAGACAGGAACGTCGGTCTGAGTCCTCTTCGCGCTCCATCTCGCCGCTCGGCCCTCCCCCGCGGTTGGTGTCCCACCGATCCTCCTCCCCTGAGTCAGGCGAGGCATTATCTGATGCGCCTTCGGAGGATACTTCGGAGCTGGATCCTAACCAAATCGCCACCATGAGTGAGACAGTCCAGAACCTCATTGGGGCAATAAACCAAACATGTGGCATCAAGGATCCCTCTACGGAACCCGCAGATCAGGCGGTTTCGTTCAGACGGGCCAAACCACCTTCAAAATTTTTCGCTCCTCATCCTGAATTCGAGGAAATCGTGTCCAGAGAGAGAGAGAACCCCACTAGGCGTTTTGAGAGGGGAAAACGCCTGGGTGTGTTATATCCTTTTCCTCCAGAACTTACCGCCAATTGGACGGCCTCTCCCTCGGTGGACCCCCCTGTTTCCAGGCTGTCCACCAACACGGTGCTTCCTCTGTCCGGCGGAGCATCTCTGAAGGATTCTAACGATAGAGTTATAGAATCCTTCGCGAAATCTGCTTTTGAAGTGGCTTCAGCGGCTCTATGTCCAGCTTTTGCGTCCACTTGGGCTTCAAAATCCATTTCAAAATGGGCCAAGGATCTTCGGCGAGGTATCCTGGATGGACCAAATAATTAAGGACGCCACCGGGGGTACAAGTTCTCTTCTCCCCCAGGCTAAGCCTCGTCGCCCTCATCCTAGACGACAGTTTCGTTCTTTTCGGCCTTTTCGTCGCTTCGCTGCGTCAAACTCCTTTTCCCAGCAGCAACAGAGGCCACAGGCACGTCAAGAGAAGAAGGCGGTGTCCTTTAGGCCCACTCCGTCCTGGCGTCCTCGTTTCTCCCAGGGTAGATCCTCCAGGCCCAGGACTGGAAGATCCACCTCGGCATGACTCTCGGCAAGACTCCAGCCCAACTCCCAGATTGGGCGGCCGTCTTCTCCTTTTCAGGGACGTCTGGTTTTCCGCAGTAGAGGACGCATGGGTCAGGGAAGTTGTATCCTCGGGATACAAAATAGAGTTTGCTTCCCGACCTCGGGATCGTTTCTTCCAATCCCGTCCTCCAAGAGACCCCGCTCTAGTTCCGGGCTTCTTCTCAGCCATCGCTTCTCTGCTCAAATCCGGGGTAATCGTTCCCGTCCCAGAAAAAGAACGCTTCACGGGTTTCTACTCTAATCTTTTTGTGGTACCGAAAAAAGACGGCAAAGTTCGCCCCATTCTGGACCTCAAATTGCTGAACAGGAGAGTTCGCCTGAGACACTTCAGGATGGAATCCCTTCGTTCAGTAATTGCTTCCATGGAGGCTCAGGAGTTTCTATGCTCAATAGATATCCAGGACGCCTACCTCCATGTCCCGATATTTCCCGGACATTACCGTTTCCTGCGCTTTGCAGTGCAACGAGATCATTTTCAGTTCGTCGCCCTGCCGTTCGGTCTCGCAACCGCGCCAAGAGTGTTCACGAAAATCATGGCGGCGCTGATGGCCATCTTGAGAGTCAGAGGCCTGGTCCTATTTCCATATCTCGACGACATCCTCATCAAGGCTCCTTCCTTCGCTCAGGCCCACGAAAGCCTGTCCATTGTTCTCGACACCTTAGCCCGTTTCGGGTGGCTGGTAAACCGGAAGAAGTCCTGCCTTATTCCTTCTCAGCGCATCATCTTTCTGGGCATGCTCTTCGATACTCGTCAGAGCAGAGTCTTCCTTCCCACAGACAAGAGATCCACTCTCTGTCAGGACATACGCTTGCTCCAGGGTCCTCGACCTCCCTCCCTCCGTTCGGCCATGAAGGTTCTGGGGAGGATGGTAGCTACATTGGAAGCGATTCCCTTCGCCCAATTCCATTCGCGACCCCTTCAGCAAGCCATTCTGTCTCAGTGGGACAGGTCGGTCTTCTCCCTGGATCGACCGATCAAACTCTCCTTTCGGGTCAGGCGGTCTCTCAACTGGTGGCTGACGTCACCTCTCATCTCCCAGGGCAGGTCCTTCCTTCCAGTTCACTGGCAGGTGGTGACAACGGACGCCAGCCTGCTCGGCTGGGGTGCGGTTTTTCGCCACCTGACGGTCCAGGGCCGCTGGTCGCTGCAGGAGTCATCTCTGCCGATCAACGTCCTCGAAATTCGGGCCATCTTCCTGTCCCTCCGCCACTGGGAAAGGATTCTCAGGGGCCTTCCAGTCCGGATCCAGACGGACAACGCCACGGCTGTGGCATATGTCAACCATCAGGGGGGGACTCGGAGCTCCTTGGCCCTTGCCGAGGTATCCAAGATCCTCCTTTGGGCAGAGGCAACGGTTCCGGTGATATCCGCGGTGCATATCCCCGGCGTGGAAAACTGGGCCGCCGACTTCCTCAGCCGCGAGGGCCTCGCGGCAGGGGAATGGTCCTTACATCCGGAGGTCTTCCATCAGATTTGTCTTCGATGGGGAACTCCGGATGTGGATCTCACGGCGTCCCGAGTCAACAGGAAGGTTCCGCAGTTCGTCTCCAGGTCCCGCGATCCTCTCGCAGTGGGCGTCGATGCTCTGGCCATTCCTTGGTCACAGTTCAAGCTGCCTTACCTGTTCCCACCCCTTCCATTACTTCCCAAACTGTTGAAGAAGATCAAAGCGGAAGGGGTGCCGGTCATCCTGATCGCCCCGGATTGGCCCAGGAGAGCTTGGTTCGCGGAGCTCGTCAACCTTCTCGCGGACGCTCCCTGGTTCCTTCCAGACAGGCCCGATCTGCTGTCTCAGGGTCCGATCTGCCACCCGAATTCTCGGTCGCTCAGTTTAACGGCGTGGCTGTTGAGACCGCGGTTCTGAGAGCGTCTGGCCTTTCGGACCGGGTGATTCACACCATGATTCAGGCTCGGAAGCCTTCGTCTTCCAGGATCTACTACCGCACCTGGAAGGCCTACTTCCGGTGGTGCGAGTCCAACCGCCTTCCGCCTATGGTTTTTTCCCTGCCTTCTCTTTTGGCCTTCCTTCAGGCAGGACTGGATTCGGGCCTGGCTCTTAGTTCTCTGAAGGGTCAGGTCTCTGCGCTTTCCATCCTCTTTCAGAAGACCTTGGCCTCTCGGCCACAGGTTAAGACCTTCTTTCAGGGGGTAGCCCACGCCGTCCCGCCGTACAGGGCCCCTGTGGAGGCATGGGACCTAAACCTGGTACTGGACGTTCTGAAGGTTTCTCCCTTTGAACCTCTTAGGGAGATTCCTCTATCAGTTTTATCATGGAAGGTAGCCTTTCTTGTGGCCATCACGTCCATTCGCCGCGTTTCCGAGCTGGCGGCCCTGTCTTGCCGTCCTCCGTTTTTGGTCATTCACCAGGACAAGGTGGTCTTCCGGCCCCCACCTTCTTTTCTTCCTAAGGTGGTTTCCACCTTCCACCTCAACGAGGACATCGTTCTACCTTCCTTTTGTCCAGCTCCGACTCATCCTCTGGAGCGATCATTGAACAAGCTGGATCTTGTCAGGGCTGTGAGGATCTATATGGACAGAACGTCCACTTTCCGGAAGACGGATTCCTTTTTCGTCATTCCTGATGGCACGCGCAGAGGCCAGCCGGCTTCTAAAGCGACTATTGCTCGATGGATCAGAATGGCAATCTTGGAGGCTTACCGGGTCAAGAACAGAGTGCCCCCTCCTGGGATTAAGGCTCACTCTACCCGGACAGTCGGCGCCTCCTGGGCGGTGCACCACAGGGCTTCCACCCTACAGCTGTGCAAAGCGGCAACTTGGTCTTCCATCCACACGTTCGCCAAATTTTACAAGGTCCATACCTACGCATCGGCGGACGCCAGCCTAGGCAGAAGGATCCTGCAGGCGGCAGTGGTGAGTCCTCTGACCTGATGGAAGTCTGTTTTTCCCGCCCTTGGGACTGCTTTGGGACGTCCCATGGTTCCTGTGTCCCCCAATGAGAGGCGATAAAGAAAACAGGATTTTTGGTTGCTTACCGTAAAATCTGTTTCTTGAAGCCTCCATTGGGGGACACAGCACCCTCCCAATGTTTTTGTTATATGTTCTCTGACTGTTCTCACGTTTACAGTTCTCAAGTTTGTGGTTATGGTTTTTCAACCTTGTTCTTTCTCCTACTGCTTTCTCACTAACTGAAGAGTTTAATGCCAGTCGGTGGGGTGTACACTGCAGAGGAGGAGCTAATTTTGTTATTTGCATAGTGTCAGCCTCCTAGTGGCAGCAGCATACACCCATGGTTCCTGTGTCCCCCAATGGAGGCTTCAAGAAACAGATTTTACGGTAAGCAACCAAAAATCCTGTTTTTCCCTTCAACCAACTGTTCATGTATCACCGAATTTCCATTAAAAAGGGAAAAAGACAGAAAAAGCAAAAGCCTGCAGAGAGGTTCTGTGTTTAAAGTAAAAGTGAAGGTTCTGTGGTTGAAGTAAAAGTGAAGGTTCTGTGGTTGAAGTGAAAATTTCCATCTTTATTATTGGGGGGGCTCTGTTTGTTATTTTACATGCATTTGTGGACCAAATTTGTTAATGTAGAAAACTCACTTTAACTCATATTATCCTTTATTGGTTATCATTTATTGATATGATAAGACATATCTTAGTGATTGTTGAGCATTTGGACACTGAAACTCCCAGAATGGAGCCGAGACTGAGCATGTGTAACTTTGCTTTATTCCTATGGAACGGTCAAAGATACACGAGGACAGAAGACAGTTAGATGCACCCCCACTCCATTCATTCTCTATGGGACTGCTAGCGCTAGCGGAGCGCTGCACTCGGCTGTCTTCAGGAGTCACATAAAGAATAAAGTCACATATCTGACCTCTGCTCTATACATTGAGGTTTCTGCAGAGCCCCATTCTCGGGATTGCAGAGGTCTTGGTGGTCAGGTGCTCTACAATCAATAGTGTTATCACTAGTGATGAGGGAGTATGCTCCTTACCCGAGTTTCTCCGACCATGCTCGGGTGGTCTACGAGTATTCCGGCGTGCTCGGAGATTTAGTTTATGTTGAAGCAGCTGCTAGACAGCTTGAATACATGCAGGGTGCCTGTTTGTTAAGCAACCCCCACATTTATTCAAGCTGTCTAGCAGCCGCAAATCATGCAGCTGCGTCGACATAAACTAAATCTCCGAGCACTCTGAAATACTCTGAGAATACCCGAGCATGCTCGGAGAAACTCGGGTAACGAGCACACTCGCTCTTCACCACTTATCACATATCCTTTTAATAGGAGATAAGTAAAAAATTTGGTAAAAATCCCTTATGTGTCATATTTAGTAGAACCATATCTAATATATAAAGAACCTGTCAGGTGATTCCACAAGCAGCATGAATCAGTAGTGGGCCCCCACAAATTACAAGTATCTGTTTAAGCCCCTTTCAAACGTCCATATAAAACATGTACGTGAAAAAACGGTACTGGTTTCATCAATATTTTCCATAATTGTGAAATCCGTGTGTCCGTGTTTACCATCAGTGTTTTTCTGGTACGGTAAAATAAAGAATGAAATTACAAAGCGTCTCCTATACTGTTATGTTAAACATGTATAGCGCATGGATGACACCAGTGCCGTCTGTGTGCTCCAAGTGTTTTACATGGACCCATATACTTGTATTGGCCCCTCTCCTCCATGCTGCCGGTACGCACATGTCTCCGTGTGGTTCACACAGAGTACGAGAAAAAATGTATGCCACATATAATGCAGACACGGACATGTGAAGGGGGCCTAAAACAGGAGTCAGAAAAGTGTAGACTAGTCACAGGGATGGTCCATGCCTTCAGGTAGTGATGCTGACTGTGAACAGTTAGTGAGGATGACGTAAAGTGCTATAGAACGTATTGGCGCTATTAAAGCGTGTACAGGGTTGGCCATTTATATGGATACACCTGGGTGGACCATTTATAAAGTTGGATCAAAAATGGCCGACTTTAAAATGGCCGCCATGCTCACCACCCATCTTGAAAAGTTTTCCCCCTCCCATATAACTAATGTGTCACAAACAGGAAGTTGATATCAACAACCATTCCCATTTTATTTAGGTGTACCCATATACATGGCCCACCCAGGTGTATCCATATAAATAGCCCACCCTATATAATAAATAAATATTGTTTTCGGTCCAACATTAAGTGGAAGAGGCCCTGCTGGAGTGCACAGTGGAGGATAGGGGCTTTATAGGGGCAGCAAAGTATGTGACTGAAGCTTTGTAGGGATGACAAAGTGAGAGAAGAAACAGAATCAACCATAAAATAGAAACATTCCACTAACGCTGGTAACAGTTAGCAGCACTAATGCCTGATGGCAGCACAGTTTATTTCATGGGATTTCCAGTTTTTTTTATGCATGTAAACTGTATTGGGGTATGCTAATATCAGTCATCATTGAGGTATGCAGCATCAGTCATCTACCTAGTAATATATGGGAGTTTTATGTGTACTACATACGCTGTTTAGGGATGATCCATATATTATTTAGGATGCTAGGTTTTTTCAAGCTACAGCATGCTATGTTTGTGTTTTGTTTTTTTTTGTGGTCGTATTTCTTATGAAAATGCAGGTGCATGATGCTAAATATGTGCCAAAATTCTCAATAACAGTATGCACCCTGGTAATGGCGTTCATTTCTCCATCGCCACATTGGGGGACACAGGACCGTGGGTGTATGCTGCTGCCACTAGGAGGCTGACACTAAGTAAATACAAAAAAGGTTAGCTCCTCCTCTGCAGTATACACCGCCCACTGGCTCCGGATAATACCAGGTCTTGCTTAGTGTCTGTAGGAGGCACACTGCGTCTGATTTTTTTCCAGACGTTTTATTTTTTAATTTTATTTTTATCTTTGCGCAAGAGGACGCAGGGGGCGACAGACTCTTTTAAGGGGGCCGATCTCCCCTGAAACACCAACAGGCGAGCACGGCGAGTTTACTCCCTATATCCTTTCCTGCGACGTGGGATGTTTGGCTGTGAACTAGCCCTGTGAATTCCTAGGGGAGCAAACCCTTAGGATACACAGAGGCACTTTCACTGAGCACAGTCCGGCCACCCTCCCTCTGCACCACCACTGTGGAACAGCGATGCTGCATGGAGCTCCTCAGTCCCTCTCCACCCCCTCATCAAGAGGGTGGTGGATTGTGGTTGACTGCAACTTCCCTCGTACCTCACCTGAAGAGGACCACAAGCGGTGAGTCTCATAGGGTGGGGGGGGGAGCTCCCAAGCGCACCGTGGGCTCGGCCGCATTTCGCGGCCAGGCACCGCTAATTAAGTTCCCGGCTTCGGCCTCAGACCTCATTCCGCCCACTGCGTGCATCACGCGCGAGGCCCCGCCCACCACTTCAGCGCTTCTCGCACAGTGCAGGAAGCGCCTCTCAACTTTCGGCGGCCATCTTAGACGGAAGATAGAGCTCCCGGTGTCTCTCACCAGCCACAGAACGCCACCATGTCAAGGAGTGCGTCCCTCTCCGGTCTCAGTGCGGCATCCTGACACAGGACCTGGGTAGGTGCGCTGCACACTGAGACAGGTCCTCCTACTTCTGCACACAGTGCTCCGCTCACTAGCGGCACAGGTGCCCCACAGCCCTGCACGGAGGTAAACTGACAACATGTCTCTGCATAAACCCAAAAAGTCTGCAAAAACACATACAGTGTTCTTCACTTCTTGCACCTCCTGTCAGGCTGCGCTACCAAGCGGGCATACTGCTCCGTTCTGTAATGCTTGTGACCCTAAATGTGCTCAGGAGCCCCCCGCCGCAAACGAGCCCGCGGTGACCAGTCCCCCTGAGTGGGTTTTGTCACTTTCGCAATCTATGGACCAGGAGCAGGACCACTAATCCGCCTATTCAGGATGTTTCCCCTATGCCTGCGGAATCTTCAGTCTGCAGGGGCTGCTCTCACTCTAAGCACAAGCGGCCATTTAGGAAGCGCGTCTTTAGCTCGTCCCCCAGGCCCTCTGGTGCCTCGGCATCCGTTAGCTCCGCTTCCCGCTCTCGCTCCCCAGGCACCTCTTCCAACCAGGACTCTGATCCTGAGTCGAATGGGCCTCTAGATCTAGAGTCGCCAGGTTATCAGAGCACTATAGATAGTCTCATTGGGGCCGTCAACCAGTCCCTTCAGGTTGATGAGGAAGCGGCGACCTCCAGTACTGATAATTCGGTGTCTTTCAAAAGGACCTAACGTACTCGCAGGGTGTTTGCAAATCACCCAGAGTTCCAGGACATAGTCCAGCGACATAGGGAGCGTCCAGACAAACGCTTTCAGGGCCAGAAATCTCTGGAGTCCAAATACCCCTTTTCTCCTGATCTCCGCAAACAATGGACAGAATCCCCTCCTGTGGATCCTCCTGTCTCACGTTTGTCATCTAAAACTGTCCTTTCCGTGCCGGACAGATCTTCGATCAAAGATCCCACAGATCGCCTAGTTGACAGTCTCGCCCGCTCAGCTTTCGAGGCTTCAGGCTCGGCACTCTTTCCCTCCTTCGCTGCTACCTGGGTAGCCAAAGCCGTGACTTCTTGGGCAGACTCCCTGAACAAGGCCTTACGAAGCAGTGATCTTCCTTCTGACTTAGCGGAGCTAGCAAATCAAATTTCCCTGTCGGGCGATTACTTAGTAAACACTTCCCTGGACACAGCGAACTGCTCTGCACTTACGGCTTCAAACGCTGTGGCGATTAGGAGAGCACTATGCCTGAGGAATTGACGAGCGGACTCCATCTCTAAAAAGTCCCTCACGTCTCTGCCATATATCTGTGGCTGTCTATTTGGCGAAAAGCTGGACAAACTGATTTCAGACACTACTGGGGGAAAAAAGTACTTCCCTTCCCCAGCAGAGGTTCAGACAACCGTTCCGACGACAGCCGCAGGCTCGTTTTCGGCCCTTTCGTGGATCTTACCCATAGCATTCCTCAGCCAATTCCCCTGGCTCAGGGCACCGCGCCGGCAGAGACAAAAGCCCTCAGGCTCCATACAGGCCCAACCATTCCTGGAGGGGCCGCTCCACACAGTCTAGGTCCAGGGGATCCAGACCTCAACCGTCTTCCTCTAAATCAGAGGTGTCAAACTGCAAACCTCAAAGGCTGCAAACAGGTCATGTTTTCAGGATTTCCTTGTACTGCACAGGTGATAATTTAATCACCTACACACATAATGATTACAGCACCTTGTGCAAAGCTAAGGAAATCTTGAAAACACGCATGGTTTGCGGCCCTCGAGGAATGCAGTTTGACACCCCTGCTCTAAATGACTCACAATCTCTTCCGGATGACACCAGCAAAGTAGGCGGACGCCTTCTCTTGTTTCGTCATGTCTGGCTCGCAGTCATTCATGACGAGTGGGTCAGGGATCTGGTGTCCTCCGGTTACAAAATTGATTTTTCCTTCCCCCCTCCAACCCGCTTTTTCGCTTCCTGCCCTCCCAAAGTGGTAATGCGCGCTTGGGCTTTTTCCAAGGCCATTCAGTCGCTCCGACAAGACGGAGTGATTGTCCCTGTCCCAGGGGACGAAAGATTCCGCGGTTTTTATTCAAATCTGTTTATGATCCCCAAAAAGGATGAAACGGTAAGGCCCATCCTGGACCTAAAGCTCTTGAACAGATTTGTCAAAGTCCTTCATTTCAGGATGGAATCTCTCCTTTCCATCACTGCCTCGATAGAACAAGGCGAATTCTTAGCATCCATCGACATCCGGGATGCGTACCTACACATCCCAATCTTCCCACCTCATCAAAGGTTCCTTCGCTTCGCCGTCGAAGAAAAACATTTTCAGTTCACGGCCTTGCCCTTCAGCTTCACCACTGCCCACAGAGTTTTCACAAAGGTCATGGCGGCTGTCATGGCCATTCTGCATTCTCGGGGTCTAGTCGTGCTTCCCTACCTAGACGACTTACTGGTCAAAGGCCCATCTTTCCGAGCCTGCGAGGAGTGCATCCGCATTTCCTTGGATACTCTTTCTCGGTTGGGCTGGTTGATCAACCTAAAAAAGTCATCTCCTGTTCCGGCTCAACGGATCTCCTTCCTGGGCATGACCCTGGACACCTCCCAAGGGTTGGTGCTTCTTCCTCGGGACAAGGTCCTAGCTCTTCAACAGGGTGTCTGGAAGCTTCTTCAGCCGTCCCCTTGTTCCATCCGTTTCGGCATGAGGATTCTCGGTAAGATGGTGGCCGCAATCGAGGCAATTCCATTTGCGCAACTGCACCTTCGTCCCCTACAGCATGCTCTATTGGACACATGGGACGGGAGTCCCTTTTCCCTCGACCGACTGTGTCCTCTCTCTCCTCGGGTCAAGCAGTCACTCCAATGGTGGATGCTCCGATCCTCTCTCCTCCAAGGGAGGTCCTTCCTCCCAGTCCATTGGCTGGTAGTCACTACCGACGCCAGCCTCCTAGGCTGGGGTGCGGTTTTTCGCCATCACACTGTGCAGGGAACTTGGACTCATCACGAGTCTCGTCTTCCCATGACTATCCTGGAGATACGTGCGATTCGGCTATCCCTAAAGCGGTTCCATCATCTCCTAGCACCCCGCCCCATCCGTATCCAGTCGGAAAATGCCACGGCTGTGGCTTATATAAACCATCTAGGGGAACCCGCAGCAGAGCTGCAATGCGCGAGGTAGAGCACATCCTTCGCTGGGCCGAAAACAACCTCTCGGTCATATCGGCCGTTCACATTCCAGGAGTGGAGAATTGGGCCGCGGATTTCCTCAGCCGGCAAGGTCTTGCCTCAGGAGAGCGGTCTCTCCATCAGGACATATTCCAACAGATTTGCCTTCGTTAGGGTACTCCGGACGTAGACTTGATGGCTTCCGGGTTCAAAGCCAAGGTATCTCAGTTTGTAGCTCGGTTCCGGGACCCCAGAGCAATCGGGGCGAACGCGCTAGTCCTTCCTTGGAGTCAGTTCCGCCTCCCTTACCTGTTTACCCCCTGCCCCTGCTTCCCAGAGTAATCAGGAAGATCAGGGCAGAGGGTGTCCCGGTGATTCTCATCGCCCCGGATTGGCCTCGCAGGGTATGGTATGCAGAGCTGATCCAGCTCCTCGCAGACGTTCCTTGGCGCCTACCAGATCGTCCATATCTACTTTCTCAGTGCCCTATTTACCACCAGAACTCAGGGGCCCTGTGTTTGATGGCATGGCTGTTGAATCCTGGGTTCTGACTCAAGCGGGTTTCTCCCATGAGGTAGTTTCCACCTTGATCAATGCCTGAAAGCCGGTGTCATCGCGCATCTACCATCGGATCTGGAGGATCTTCTTCGATTGGTGCAGAAACAGAGGTCGCCCTCTGATGGTTTTCAACATCCCTACCATCCTGGATTTCCTCCATTCCGGTCTGGACTTGGGGCTTTCGCCGAGTTCCCTTAAAGGGCAGGTCTCGGCCTTGTCAGTCCTTTTTCAATGAAAATCGCTTCCAAGCCTCAGGTCAGAACGTTTTTTCAGGGAGTCTCTCACGTGGTGCCTCCCTACAGAGCGCCTTTAGAGGCTTGGGACCTTAATCTGGTCCTAGGTGTCCTGCAGGAATCTCCCTTTGAGCCGTTGCAGGACATCCCTCTATCTTTTCTTTCATGGAAGGTAACCTTCCTCGTCGCTATTACCTCGATCAGACGAGTCTCGGAGTTGGCTGCTCTTTCCTGTCGGACACCGTTCCGTACGTTCCACCGAGACAAGGTGGTCCTCAGACCGTCCCCTACTTTCCTCCCGAAGGTGGTGTCTTCCTTCCACCTCAATGAAGATATCTTACTTCCGTCTCTATGCCCTACTCCAACGCACCGCGTGGAGAGGGCTGTTCACTCCTTGGATCTTGTCAGAGCTCTCAGGAAGTCTTTCCGTCTTTCGTCAGACGGATGCTCTGTTCGAGCTCCCGGCGGGACATCGGAAGGGACTGGCCGCTTCTAAGTCGACAATCGCCAGATGGATTCGGTCAATCATTCAAGAGGCTTACCGCGTCAGAGGCAAGCCTGTCCCTGCAGGCCTCAGGGCACACTCCACTCGGTCGGTGGGTGCTTCCTGGGCCATTCTGAATCAAGTGTCTGCAGAGCAGGTTTGCAAAGCTGCAACCTGGTCTAGCCTGTACACCTTTTCAAAGCATTACAATGTCCATACTCAGGCATCCTCAGATGCAAGTCTGGGTAGGCGTATTCTGCAGGCAGCGGTTGCGCACCTGTAGACAGCAGGTGCCATAAGTTTACACTGGTGGGTTGTTATTCCCCACCCAGGGACTGCTTTTGGATGTCCCACGGTCCTGTGTCTCCCAATGTGGTGATGGAGAAATAGGGATTTTTTGTGTACTCACTGTAAAATCCTTTTCTCCGAGCCACTCATTGGGGGACACAGCACCCACCCTTGTTTTTGGCTTGTTGCCAATGATGAGTGTTTTTAGTCTTTGACATGTTGTTACTATGGTTAAATCTTGTTAATCTCCTACTGCTTGGCTACGAACTGGTATTATCTGGAGCCAGTGGGCGGTGTATATTGCAGAGGAGGAGCAAACCTTTTTTGTATTTACTTAGTGTCAGCCTCCTAGTGGCAGCAGCATACACCCACGGTCCAGTGTCCCCCAATGAGTGGCTCGGAGAAAAGGATTTTACGGTGAGTACACAAAAATCCCTATGTAGGGAGATTGTGCTGTCTGAGTCAGAGCTTCTCCAGTGATCTGGATTGAAGTTTCTTACTTGTTGGCGCCTACCATAATTACTATCTCACAATCTTTTAAGCTATGTGCACACGTTCAGGATTTCTTGCAGAAAATTCCTGAGAAAAACCTGAAATTTTCTGCAAGAAATCTGCATGCGTTTTTTGCGCGTTTTTGCCGCGCTTTTGCCGCGTTTTTGATGCGTTTTTTTCTGGACATTTCCCAATGCATTTTATAGTGGGAAATCCGCAAAAAAATGCAAAATTAATGAACATGCTGCGTTTTTTTACCGCGATGCGTTTTTTTTTTGCGGTTTTATACCGTTTTTATATTGATCTTCCTGTAAACTGTCTCATTGCTTTCTGACAAGGAACAGTCCCATGAATAATATATATGGTAGGTCGTATTTTTATGTCATTTTCTGTCCATTTTCTCTAGGGCTCAAAAGGTCAACAAGGATCTTCTGGACCCCCTGGTCCTCCAGGTCCTCCTGTAAGTAACTTGGAGTGTCCGACTTGGAAACACAAATAACTTGTATAGGAACTTATAATATATATTTCAAATAGTCAAAACATTTTTATGCTGCAAAAAGATACCATATGGGAATGTTCACAATGAGTTTATGTGAAGGGTTTTTGGAGCAGAAACTGAGTGGAATCTCTCCAAGTTCTCCTCAAAAACTGAAAACGCCTCAAAAAATTGTGCTCGATTCATTGTTTGTGGTTTCTATTAATTCTCTTTTTTTCTTGTGGTGACTTTTGGTGGAAAATTTATCCAAACTTTTGCAACTTTTAAGCGCCAAAAATCGCACTTTTGGTACCACACAAGAAATCTTACACCAGTCCCTCCCGTAAGGAGCACCATAGCTCGTCATAAATTTTAAAGCTGTGGTGTTGCGCCCAATCCCCCGCCACATCATGCCAAAGCTTCACCTAGATTTGCCAATTAAGGTGGAGATGGGAGAAACTGGCGTACTACCACCACAAGTTGAAATTGTTTTTGCGCAACTTCGAGTTGCAACCAAATTTTGTTACTTTCTAATTCAATTTATACCAGAATTCTTGCAAAGTTGCTTTTAGGTATCGGGCCTCAGGGTGCACATATTCCTGAGGTTATAAGGGTATGTACCCACGATGCAGAGTTGCTGCGGGATTGACAATGCGTACTTATGCAGCGTCAAACCCTCCGCGGCCAGCTGTGACAGTATAGTGGATGGGACTTCAAAAAATCCCATGTCCATTATGCATCCACAGACACCCGCGAAGACTGACATGCGGCGCGTCTTTCCAGACCACAGCATGTCTATTTATCTTGCAGAGACGCGAGTCTCCACAAAATAAATGTCACCTGTACAACGTATTGGATTCAGTGAATCTGCAGGGTTCAGTGAATACCTGTGTTCATAGACAGCAGCGCTTTCGATGCAGCGAACATGCGCTGTGTCCACAGCTCTGCTACTTCTGTATCGTGGGTACGCGGTCTTAGAGGCTTTATTTATGGTAATGTTTTCTATGTACATACTGTAGATCATCAATGTACAATAATATTAAAATAATAGTACATTTATTTTTATTCATGTAATTTAGATTAATAATAAAAATATTGTTTTAGGGTTCTTCTGGAGGTATGAAGGGACAAAAAGGAGAGCCAGGAGAATCAGGAAAAATAGTAAGTATTTCCACCCATAATTGAACAAGGAAAACTCCTTTACTTATGCCCAATTAGGCTATAGAGACATAAAGAGAAGGGCTCAATGTTATTAGCTGTTTTATACATGTTGTGGTCCTGTTAGGGACTATTTGTGTACCAGACTGTTTTTTCTGAAATTATTTTCACTCTCTAATTGCGTAATAGGGCAAGCCGGGGAAAGAAGGAAGGAATGGATTCCCTGGTATTGAGGTTAGAATCACTTATATCCAAGTACGGTAAGTATTTTCTATGTAAAAAAGCTAAAACAAATGTACAATTTGTTTTTTATTATTTCAGGGTGCTCCTGGTGAACGAGGTTTTCCAGGAAATACTGGCAGAGATGGCGAGAAAGTAAGTATATGTTCGAACTTCATTTTGAATATGCTTTTTTTCATTTTTGGCAGGCACTTTAATTGCTTACAGATAGGTGAGGGCCCTGTATGCGCACACAGAGTGGGGTATGGACTCAATAGAAAGTATAAGCCTCATAGTTGTGCGCCCTGTCTCCTGATCGGTTCAGGGAGCTATTGAGGGATCGGTGGAGTGTAAAGATTTGGGGCCACTCCCCAACTATTTGTAGGTAATTAAAGTATCTGCTGAATATGAAGAAAAACACATTAAAAGTATGTAGTTATTATTTAAAGTTGTAATAGGCTGAAGTTTGTCAATTTTGTAGAGTTTTTTTTAAATTGTGAACTGACACAATTCATCATTACATATTATCATTGAAGTGTATAAAAAACTTTTTCTCACCTAAATTGCATTATTTCATACTAGTAGCAAATCTTTAAAGGGAACCTGTCACTCCCAAAATCGAAGATGAGGTAAGCCCACCGGCATCAGGGGCTTATCTAGAGCATTCTGTAATGCTATAGATAAGCCCCGATGTATCCTGAAAGACGAGAAAAAGAGGTTATATTATACTCACCCAGGGGTGGTCCCGCTGCGATGGTCGCCGCGGTCCGGTGCGGAGCCTCCCATCTTCTTACGTTGACGTCCTCTTCTTCATGCTGCGGCTCCGGCGCAGGTGTACTTTGTCTGCAACAGGGCAGAGCAAAGTACTGCAGTGCACAGGCGCCAGGAAAGGTCAGAGAGGCCCAGCGCCTGCGCACTGCAGTACTTTGCTCTGCCCTCAACAGGGCAGACAAAGTATGCCTGCGCCGGAGCCGCAGCGTGAAAACAAGAAGAGGACGTCATCCTATGTAGATGGGAGGCCCTGGACCAGACCGCGACGCCCATCGGACCGGACAGCAGCGGGGACCGCCCTTGGGTGAGTATAATCTAACCTCTTTTTCTCATATTTCAGGATACATCGGGGGCTTATCTACAGCATTACAGAATGCTGTAGATAAGCCCCTGATGCCGGTGGGCTTACCTCATCTTCGATTTTGGGGGTGGCAGGTTCCCTTTAATTGTTTTGCTTTATTCACTATTGTCTGGTGTCACATATCAGCCTACGCAAATAAATGACACTGAGGTTCAATACCAGGCTCTGCCTTTCGAGAAGAGTGGCACTGTCCTGAAAAAAAGCAGGCTTTTTTTATAATTTTTGTCTACCCATTTAAAGCAGATATGAAACATAAATTTATGTTCTTTTTAAGAGCAGTATAATCAGCTACCCTATTAGCTCAAGTGGCATAAAAAATAGCAGAATTAAAAGGAATCTGTCACTAGGATAAATCCCTCCTAAGCCATCTATATGGGCATGTAGGGCATAGAAAGCTGAATAAAATGATACCTTGATATCTGTGATCCATTTTCTTATTCCAGAGAAATCCACATTTTTCTAATATGTAAATGAGCTGTTAAGATCTATGAATCGGACATAGATCTCTCTGAGAATCTGCCTCCAGATATTATTATAAATTAATGATAGCATTACCAGAGTGAGACATGTAATGACTGTCCTGAACTACATTTCTCACATTGGTAATGCCCTCTTTTATTTACAATAATCTCTGGAGGCAGATTCTCTGGGAGATCTATGTCTGGCCCATAGATCTTAACAGCCAATTTACATAGAAGAAAAACGTGGATTTCTCTGGAATAAAACATCGGATCACAGATATAAAGGTATCATTTTATTCAGCTTCTTATGCCCTACATGCCCATATAGACGGCGGTCCTACTGTCAGATTCCCTTTAAGAAGGGAAAGCTCCTCTTCCTGCCTTTCTCAGCAGTGACTGGCGATCTGCCTTGAATCTGCTGCTATTTCTCAGCCTGTCAGATACTGCTGACATAGGAAAGGGGAGTACTCAACTTATACAGTGAAATGTCAAGGTATGCTGACAGATCCGCTTTGAATATTGTGTGCCCGATTCACGACACAGTTTGCTCCACAATCTGGGGCAAGACTGTTTGAAATTTCACAAAATGTTTGTGCTACTAATTTTTACACATATTTTTTCTTTACTTTGGTATTTGTCAACTTTTCTAAAAGTGGGCTGAGGATAGCGAGAGGACCCACGATCAAGCACTGCCTGTTATATTTATCATAACTTCATAGAATGTTAGAATTGGAAGGAATCTCCAAGGTCATCATGTTCAACTTCCTGCTCAATGGAGCATTCACTAAATCATCTCAGATAAATGTTGTGCCTCAAAAGATATTGAAATTATTGGAGAAATGCATTCAAGTCTGTGACTGGAGTACATTTCTGATGCTGGCGTAAGGTAGCTGAGATATTCTCCAGATTCAGCAATTTGGCACATATCTCAGCTGCCGAACACCAGCATTAGAAACCTACACCAGTGGCCTCAATGAAAACTGGCATGAAAAACACAGGTCTCGATAAGTCAACTCCTTTATTTCACCTGGTGTTAAATTCTGACACTTGAAAAGTTTTAATTTTTTTTTTTTATAATTCAGTGAGTTTTATTTTCAGGGTCTAAAAGGTGAACGTGGATTTCCCGGACCTCCTGGGCAGGTATGATCATTTTATGCATTTTTTGTTTATGTCATGGAATAATAAAGCCCGTATCCATATTTGGAAATCACTATGCCCTTATTGTAATTTAGATGTATCCAGCAAATAAAATATCACGTCAGTTCTCTGTTTAGACCATCAGCAAGTAACAGATTATTATTAATATTTATATATACATAGCACCATTGATTCCATGGTGCTGTACATGAGAAGAGGTTACATAAAAATTACAGATATCGCTTACAGTAAGTAAACTAACAATGACAGACTAATACACAAGGGAGAGGACCCTGCCCTTGCGGGCTTAAATTGTACAGGATGGTATGGAAGGAGACAGTAGGTTGGGGGGTTGCAGTAGCTATTGTGTTGGTGAGGCGGTGGCTCCGGTAGTGGTGAGGAGACAGCGGAGTCATTACAGGCTGTAAGGCTGGTTTCACATTTGCGTATCTGTGTACAGCGTTTGATCCGCATAGATCCGCATGCGTCTTGCGTACCTATCTTTAACATGGTGTACACAGGAACATGCGTTTGCGTTGTTTTGCAGTGTGCGGTGGGGTCTGGTGAACGCAACATGTTGCATTTTTTGAGGCGTCAATTATGCGCAGTCATCCGCATGCGGATGATTGCTGATGGTGTGCATCAAAACAACACATTACTGTCTATCGGAACGCATTGGTACACAAGGACATGCGTTCGATGCGCTTGCGTATTTCGGACTACGCATGTCCAGGAACTGTTTTGAGACACGCCCATTGACACAGGCCCTCCTGGAAATATCAAACGCATGCGCATAATCAACGCAAACGTAGGCAAAAACGCATACAAACACATGCACACGCAGCTTTTTTTTGCCGTCATGCGTAAGCTGATGCAGATAAAAAAAATGCTGTGTAAACTTGCGGTTGCATGCATTTTGGCATGCGTTTGCGCATGCAGATGTTATACAGAAACGCTAATGTGAACCTAGCCTAAGCTTTCTTGAAGAGGTGGGTTTTCATGTTCCGTCTGAAGGATCCGAATGTGGTTGATAGTCGGACATGTTGGGGCCCCAGAATTCCAGAAGATGGGGGATATTCGGGAGAAGTCTTGGAGGCGATTAAGTGAGGAGCGAATAAGTGTGGAGGAGAGAAGGAGGTCTTGGGAGGACTGGAGATTACGTGAGGGTAGATATCGTGAGATTAGTTCAGAGATATATGGAGGAGACAGGTTATGGATGGCTTTGTAGGTCAGTATTAGTAATTTGAACTGGATATGCTGCGGGAATGGGAGCCAATGAAGAGCTATTCAGAGGGGAGTAGCGAGGAGAGAGATGAAGTCAGGCAGCAGAGTTAAGGATGGACTGCAGGGGTGTTAGAGTGTTAGCAGGGAGGCCACAGAAAAGGATGTTGCAGTAGTCAAGGCAGGAGATGATGAGTGCATGCACAAGCATTTTAGTAGATTGAGGGTTGAGGAAAGGACAGATTCTGGAAATATTTTTGAGCTGGAGGCGACAGGAGTTGGAAAGAGATTGCATGTTCGGTTTGAAGGACAGGGCAGAGACAAGGATTACTCTGAGGCAGCGGACTTCTGGTACGGGGGAAAGCGTGATGTCATTTATTGTGATAGATAGATCAGGTAAGGAAGATCTGTGAGATGGAAGAAAGATGATGAGTTCAGATTTGTCCACATTGAATTTGAGGAAATGAAAGGAGAAGAAGGAGGATATGGCTGATAGACACTCCGGGATTCTGGACAGCAGAGAGGTGACGTCTGGGCCAGAGAAGTAGATCTGAGTGTCATCAGCATGAAGGTGGTACTGGAATCCATGGGACTTTATGAGTTCTCCCAGGCCAAGTGTATAGATTGAGAAGAGTAGGAGTCCTAGAACACAGCCTTGGGGACTCCAACAGAGAGAGGGCTGGATGAGGCGGTAGTGTGGGAGTGGGAGACGTTGAATGTGCGGTTAGAAAGGTATGAGGAGATCCAGGATAGGGCGAGGTCTTTGATGCCAAAGGAAGAGAGGACCTGTAGTAGGAGGCAGTGGTCAACTGTGTCAAAAGCAGAGGACAGTTCTAGAAGGAAGAGTATAGAGTATTGTCCGTTCGCTTTGGCTGTAAGTAGGTCGTTAGTAATTTTGGTCAGGGCAATCTCAGTGGAATGATGGGGGCGGAAACCAAATTGTAGATTGTCAAAGAGCAAGTTAGATGAGAGGTGGGAGGAAAGTTCAGCATGGACGTACTGCTCCAGGAGTTTGCAAACGAATGAGAGCAGCGATATTGGGCTATAGCTGGACATAGCGGTTGGGTCGAGGGTTGTTTTTTTAAGGATACTCGTGATTGTGGCATATTTGAAAGCAGAAGGTTAATTAAATGGCCCATTCAGACTAGTCCATGTGCTATTCATGTGCGCCACTGGCAACACATGGAAAACACACAGACCCATTATAGCCAGTGGACATGTACGATTTTCCATATGGATCGATGGTCTGCATGGAAAAAGAATCCCAGCATGCACTATTTGTTAAGTTTTCCAGGATTGTGAATGCAATGTAAAGGCAGCTTCAGCACTTGTTCACAGTGCGGATGTGCACACGGAGCTGCACATAGAGAAAGTCCCATCTTGCAATTTGTGTACATGGCTGGCCCATTTTTCACTATAGCCATTTGAACCTTACTAAACCTAGCTGTAGTCCCCAGATGGAGCATACAGTGAGCTGTTACAATTTCCATTCCCTCAATACAACTTCTATTCTTGTTCGTCAGAGCATACTGACTGACATAAACGTAGTTCAGCTGAGCTTCAATGTGAACCGTACAACAAACGTTTCATAAATCAGTACTTCAAGAGATTGTAAGATGCTTTGTAATACATCATATCAGCTAAATCTGCTTTTTCGCCCTTTATGAGCCACATCTCCCCCTGACCCCTGCCACCCAAAATCTCCATGTCTCTGAAGGTACACCTCAACTGTCACAAAATAGACTGCCAGCACAATGAGGTGTCAGGTTACTCATCCTTCATGGAGATGTAAATAGGGAAAAGGAGAGAGGAGCATTGTGAGAAAACATATGGTGTGAGACACAGAAAGATCATTCTGAGCTTTACAAGAAGTATTTTATTTCTCTCTAGAACTGGATTCACCTCTGCACTGATCAGTACTACTGTATACTTTCCTCCATTTTGCTTCTGCGTCTCCCTGTATGCTAACTAAGGAATGAAGAGTAGGAATACATCTCTGTATATTATGTGTATGGGAGATATCATAACAGCTCGTCTCCACCCACCAGCTCAGAGTGGATTGTAAAGTAGAAATAGTGTTTTTTTCTCATGAACACACAGTATGGCTTATTCTGCAGTTTCTTGAAAGTACAATAAACCTTTCAAGCACTTAACTCTTTCGCTGATGTAAGATACTATAGTTTGCATAGTAATATGTGTTTATTATGGGACTTTGACAAGACAATTTCCTCATGCATAGATTAAAATGGCTCTAATTTAGAGCTTCACTTTTGTATCACTAATAAATGAAAAATTCTTAATTATTCTTGTTTTGGACTAAGCAGCTCCAATGAAAACTTTGCATAATTTTTTTCCATAGATAATTTCTGGGTCAGACCAGACAATTGGACCAAAAGGAAACACTGGACCTCCAGGATTAATTGGAAGTAAAGGAGAGCGTGGCTATCCAGGTTTACAAGGTCCACCTGGATTTCCAGGACCACCAGGTGAGGTTATGACAAATTAATGTATAATTTACCATACAGTTTGTATTAAAAATCAAGTGGAAAAGTAGGTGGATTTAAAAATGGTGCCATATGTAGAATGAAAACTTATATGTAAAAATTAGCAAGCGCTTTTCTGAAAAGATGCAAAGTAAGTACGTCACCTGTGAGAGCAGCTATTACTGATCCATTGGGAACTAGAAGTTGTGACTGTCATGAGCCATTCTGGAAGTAATACCTACATGGCATAGTAGTATTGCAGATTCCTTGTAGGGTTTTCATTCATTTCATAGAAAGCAAAGTTAGGCAGAAAACCACTATTAAAATTTAAAATTTGGTAAGAGAAATAGCTCTTGCATTAATATATTTTTTCAGACTATAAGATGCATCTTAAAATAACTTGCACCCAGGTTTACAAAAAAGGTAGAAAAAAAAATAAAATAATAATAATCTTTATATAGCGCCAACATATTCCGCAGCGCTTTACAGCTTAACCGTTTCAAACACAACAGTCATAAGTAACAACGATAGCAATACAATAATTAAAGCAAAATAAGACAACCCTGCTCGTGAGAGCTTACAATCTACAATGAGGTGGGGGAGATACAAAGTACAGGTGTGTATTTACAATGGTGTATTTACAATGATGGTCCAACCATCTTCAGGGGGTAGGGGATAGACACACACACAAACATAAAATGACTTTGATTAGTGAACGTAATAGGCCGCTCTGAACAAATGTGTTTTGAGGGAGCGCCTAAAACTATGCAAATTGTGGATGGTCCTAATATATTGGGGTAGAGCATTCCAGAGGATTGGCGCAGCACGGGAGAAGTCTGGTAGTCGGGAGTGGGAGGTACAGATTAGTGCAGAGGTTAGTCGAAAGTCATTTGCAGAGCGCAGCGGTCGGTTAGGCCGATAGTCCGAAATGAGGGAGGAGATGTAAGGGGGTGCCGCACTGTGGAGAGCTTTGTGGGTGAGAGCAAGTACTTTTAATTATATCCTGTAATGAATGGGCAGCCAGTGTAACGTCTGGCAAAGAGCGGATGCGTCCAAGTAACGATTAGCTAGATGGACAACCCTGGCTGCTGCATTAAAGATGAACTGGAGAGGGGAAAGATGAGTAAGGGGGAGGCCAATTAGTATAGCAATGCAGTAGTCCAGGCGGGAGTGGATCAGGGCGACAGTGAGGGTTTTTGTTGTTTCCATGGTGAGAAAAGGGCGGATTCTAGAGATGTTCTTTAGGTGTAAGCGGCACGAGCGGGCAAGAGATTGTATATGGGATGTGAAGGAGAGATTGGAGTCAAACATAACACCCAGACAGCGTGCCTGCTGCCGGGGTGTTATTATGGTGCCACCCATGGAGAGGGAAATGTCAGATTTAGGGAGGTTAGTAGATGGCGAAAGCAGAAGAAGTTCAGTTTTGGAGAGGTTGAGTTTCAGATAGAGAGCAGACATGATGTTGGAGACGGCAGACAGACAATCAGTGGCATTCTGTAGTACAGCAGGGGTAAGGTCAGGGGATGACGTGTATAGTTGTGTGTCATCGGCATAAAGATAGTATAGAAAGGTAGGAGACAAAAAAAGCGCAGTCATCTGTGGAAACTTCCTGAAGAAGAAGCCATGAGCTTCGAAAAGTGTTGAATAAACCATCCGAACATCTTATAACTATATCTGGATCCATTATTTGTTGCAGCAGCGCGGATTTTATCCACATTCATCTATTATATCCACATAAAGATGGTACTGAAAGCCAAATTTGCTGATGGTCTGTCTAATTGGGGCTGTGTAGAGGGAGAAGAGAAAGGGGCCAAGGACCGAGCCCTGAGGTACCCCGACAGTGAGAGGAAGAAGAGATGAAGTGAAGTCAGAGAACAGAACACTGAAGGAGCGGTCAGAAAGATAGGAGGAGAACCAGGAGAGAGCAGTGTCCTTAATGCCTAATGATTGGAGCCTTGAAAGTAGGAGAGGGTGGTCAACAGTGTCGAAAGCTGCAGAAAGATCGCGAAGAATGAGGAGAGAGTGGTCACCGTTACATTTTGCTGTCAGAAGGTCATTGGTCACCTTGATGAGTGCCGTTTCTGTCGAATGTAGGGGGCGGAAACCGGACTGTGAAGGGTATAGGAGGGAGTGATTGGAGAGGTAACAGGTAAGGCGGGAGTATATCAGGCGCTCCAAGAGTTTAGAGATGAAGAGGAGATTGGAGACTGGTCTGTAGTTGTTTGTGCAGGATGGGTCGAGGGGGGGGTTTCTTTAGTAATGGAGTAATGATAGAGTGTTTGAAGGAGGAGGGGAAAATGCCAGAGGAGAGGGAGAGATTACAGATTGTAGTTAGGTGAGTTGTGACGACTGGATAGAGAGACTGGAGGAGATGTGAGGGAATGGGGTCGGTAGTGCATGTAGTCGGACGAGAAGAAGAGAGGAGCTTGGAGACTTCTTCTTCTGTGATGGGATCGAATGTGGAGACTGAGCCAGAGGAGATGCAGGGAGGGATGGGAGTCGCTGCGCTTGGTGTTGTGAATTCTGTGGCAGAGTTCCCTCCTGTGGTCACAAGTGGTACTTCGGCTGGTTCTCTCTGTGAGCTTCCGTTGGTGGAGGAGAGTGGTACTGCGGCTTCTGAGTTTCCTTCCTCAGGTGATGTGGTGAAGTCGTTAGGTGCTGCTCTATTTAACTCCACCTGGTGCTTTGATCCTGGCCTCCAGTCAATGTTCTAGTATTGGACTTGCTTCCTCCTGGATCGTTCCTGTGGCCTGCTGCTCTGCATAGCTAAGTTGCTCTTGTGTTATTTTTGTTTGCTATTTTTTCTGTCCAGCTTGCGTATTTGTTTTTTCTTGCTTGCTGGGAGCTCTGGGACGCAGAGGGTGTACCTCCGTGCCGTTAGTCGGTACGGAGGGTCTTTTTGCCCCCTTTGCGTTGTTGTTTGTAGGGTTTTGTGTTGACCGCAAAGTTACCTTTCCTATCCTCGCTCTGTTCAGAAAGTCCGGCCTCACTTTGCTAAATCTATTTCATCTCTACGTTTGTCTTTTCATCTTAACTCACAGTCATTATATGTGGGGGGCTGCCTTTTCCTTTGGGGTATTTCTCTGAGGCAAGGTAGGCTTATTTTCTATCTTCAGGCTAGCTAGTTTCTCAGGCTGTGCCGAGTTGCATAGGGAGCGTTAGGCGCAATCCACGGCTGCCTCTAGTGTGTGTTGGAGAGGATTAGGGATTGCGGTCGGCAGAGTTCCCACGTCTCAGAGCTCGTTCTGTGTTTTTGGGTTATTGTCAGGTCACTGTATGTGCTCTGACTTCTATGTCCATTGTGGTGCTGAATTACCTGATCATAACAGCTTGGTGTCTGGGAGCGGATTTCCTGATGGATGTTATCTATTTTCTCTATAAAGTGGGAGGCCAGGTCATCGGCACAAATGTCTGTAATAGGGGCTTGTGCTTTTGGCCTGAGGAGGGATTGAAAGGTGTCAAAAAGTTTCTTTGGGTTGTTGGATAGTGAGGAGATCAGGGTGGTGAAGTAGGTCTGTTTGGCAAGGTGAAGGGCAGAGTTATAGGCCCTTAACATAAATTTGAAATGTATGAAGTCTTTTGGTGTGCGAGTTTTCCTCCATAAGCGTTCAGCACTCCTAGAGCATCGCTGGAGAAATAGGGTTTGCGATGTGAGCCAGGGCTGTTTTACTCTGTGCTTGGAAGTTCTGAGGGTGAGGGGCAGTACTTGGTCCAGGATGCTTCTAAGAGTGTCATTGTAATGATGTACAGCCAGATCAGGACAGGAAAAAGAGGAGATTGGGGACAATGATGAGTGTAGGGAGTCTGAAAGTGTGTGAGGGTTGATAGCATGTAGATTTCTGAATGTGTGGTAGGAAGGAATGTGCTGGGGTGGGCGAGGAATTGTGAGTTTGAATGAGAGAATGTTGTGGTCAGAAGCGGTGAGTTATCTAGGTAGGAGATTGAACAGAGCCGGACGAAGACCAGGTCCAGGGTGTTACCGTCTTTGTGTGTTCCTGTGGTTCTTTTCTTTCTGAGCCGTGCCCTGAGCCCAAACAGTAGTTTTCCACCACATATGTGGAATCTGCGTTCTCAGGAGAAATTGCACAACAAATTATATGGCCCATTTTCCACTGTTAGCTTTGTGAAAATGAAAAAATGTGAGCTAAAGCAAAATTTTTATGGAAAAAATTACAATTTTCATTTTTTCCTTCAACGTTGCCTTACTTCCTATGAAGCACCTAAAGAGTTAATAATTGTCTTGTATGTGGTTATGAGCACTTTGAGGAGTGCAGTTTTTAAAATGGTGTCACCTTGGAGTATTTACTGTCTCACATATGCCCCCTCAAAGTGACTTCAGAATTGGTTTGCATATTTTTTTTGAAAGCTGAAAAAATTGCTGATTAACTTTTAACCCTTCTAATTTCCTAAAAAATAGAATATCACTGGGATATGTTGAAACAAGGAAGAGGACTTGGACTGTAGTGTCACACATTGGGATTAGCAATCCTAAAAGTCACTATCGACCTTTTAATGAGCCTTGTCACATGACTTAACCTAGAAGCCAAACCAGAATCTCAATTTGCCAACACTGTGTTTTGGGGTATTGCTCCTCATCAGTGCAAAAGTATGAGACCTGAATTGGCTGTATGAAAGGCTACTTAATTGGATCTAAGGGATAACATTCTATTTGTGGAGAGTGTTTGGTGTTACCACCTTTTGTCTTCAAAACTTATCAATTTTTTTTAGGTGCACTTACTTGCAGTTTTTGAAGGAACTCGGAAGGAATGTTGTTCCAAGCATATAGGCTTGTGCAAATCCTTCTGTCTCTTTTGCGCTGTACTCCATACGTATATTGGTATTAGAATCAATTGAAATTTTGCATTTGATAACTTCTGAGCAGTTATCTTATTATTATCTCTATAGAACAGAAATCATCCTAATGTTAGGATATTAGGCTCAGTGTCCAAAAGGAAAACTACAAGAAATACATTTTTCATATAGATAGAGATATATAAAATTAAAAATGATGATCCAAAATTCTCTGAAATATGTTTAACATAAATTTAATTTAAACAAGACATATTTGTGATAATCTTTGAATCAATGTAGTTTTCAGATTTTTTTACCACTTTGTAATTATTTTAGAGAAACATATATAATAAAATACAATACTTACAGTTGCAAGAAAGGTAAGTGAACGCTTTAGAATTGGCCTATAATCACTAATTAAATTAGGTCCATTCCTCTTCTTTGTCATGTGATCAGCAATGTGACTAACCGGATCACTTATCATATATGTTGTGAACTGGATGTCACGTTCTCAGTGTCAAGAATCACATTGAGGCTCTCAAAGTGTTGCATTAAAAAATTGTTCTCCTAAAAGGATGAGTAAATATTATTTAATTATTTAGATTTAAATTTGGACAAACCCTTTAAAATTTGTCAGTACTATTGAATATCAAAATATATTGTTTCTTTTGTTCTATTTAGGTACCTCTGCCACTGGTCCCCCAGGAGACCCTGGCTTTCCAGGAGAAAGAGGACAAAAAGGAGATCAAGGCCCTCCAGGAATATCAATACCAGGCACTCCTGGTGCAGATGGCCGTGTTGGACCTCCAGGACCACCTGGACCTCCTGGGTCTTCAATAGGTGGTGGTAAGTATTTTGATGGCTTCTTATAGAGAGTGTATAATTTATTAGCTTTTTACTGATTACATACAGATACTGATAGAAAAATAATGTATCATCTGCTTTTCTTACAATATTTGTCACAAATCATTTTAGAAGAGTGATGCTAATTTTAGTAAATTTGGCCCCTTGACTTTTGCTGAAGAGTGTTCTAGGCATGCTGAGTCTCCTGTGCAGAGGTTATGGGGCAGGGAGGGGAATGAGGTGAGCTGTGAACAACACCTATTGTCAGTATCGAATCTAAGTTATCGGACTACAGCTTTATAATTCTGCCTGTGATGACAATCACAGGCAGAAAAAACTTTACCCAGGATGTTTTTTTTTCTCCCCATATAGGGATAAGAACTTACGGGTTAGTAGTTGCTGACGACTTACCTGTTCTGCTCCTCGACAATCTCAGATAGCGGTTCTCTTGCTTCCTTTAACCTGTCGATAGAGAAGCTTTTCTTCCAGTCTGCTTTACTGTCGTCATGTTGATTGACAGCATGCTCGACCTAATGCACCAGTGATCTGACTGTCAATCAGCATGATATCGGCAGTTACGTCCCATCAATCGAGCAGAATGAAAGAGAAGAAGCTGCTTTATCTATGTGACATCAAACAAACAGGAGCATCGCCGGCTGGAGAGGTTCATGAAAGCACTGAGTAGGAGAGGACACGCAGATAGTTAGCAACTACTTGCCAGCAAGGTCTTAGCCCCATAGGGAGGAAAAACAACCAAATTTCAGGATAACCCCTTTAACAAAATCTTTGATTTCTTCAGTTGGACAATTCTCGTTGACCCCTTCAGTTTAATAACTAGTGTTCCTACAACTTTTTACTGTTCAGATGGTTTATTGTTACCGTAATTCAATGTAAACAGAAATACTGGATGAACAGGGCTTATTTTGATCTTGTTAATTGCAGAGTAAACTTCTAAACAATTTGTAAAAACAAACAACTTTATAATTTATCTCTATTTAAAATACCTATATGGATGGATATTTTAATTCTATCAACTACTGCCTTTGGCTGATATCCTAGGCAGTGAGCTCAGCGCTTGCAAGCTCTTTGCTTTTGATATTGCGAGTGCTGCTCTAAAGCCGATTCATTTTCAGGACTCGGCCAACTTCAGTGTCCCTGTGCTCCTCTGATGCTGCAGAGGGAAAGCTGCCTATGTATCATGCAAGAGCACACAGATAGAGCCAGTGTCTCAACCATGCTGCTGGAAGCCAATAATAACCTGTTATTTGTAGTGAATGCAATAAAAATGTTTTTATTTTTTTTTATTCTTAGTTGGAGAATTATGTATGCCAGGACCACCAGGCCTTCCAGGCCTCCAAGGTGATCCAGGTCTTTCTGGAGAAAGAGGACAAAAAGGTAATTTTTAGTGTTCAGGTTTGTAACTTGTCTTGTTTAATCGAACCGGTCAGCAGGATTTTGTTAAGTAAGCTACAGGCATTGTGAGGTTGGCAGTGTTAAACTGATTAAGATGATACCTGGAGTGAAGAAATCTGTCTTGTGGTTCTTTTGTAATCAGTGTTAGAATTTTTCAGATAATGATACACAAGAACCACAATCAGATTAACAATGCCAACCAGACAATGCCTGTGGGTTGCATAGCAAAATCCTGCTGACAGGTTCGCTTTAAGCAAAAGCTTGTCTACCAAAAATTTCAATATAAATTAGTTCTTATGCAATAATATAGCATCTTTTCTGAAGTTATTACTATGTAAGCCTTTTCCAAAAGGCTTATCAATATTATTCTATTGTAGGATTGATAAGAAGCATTAGATATGATACATAACAGTGTGACAACGATATAACATCACTGTGATATTGATGTCTGCATAATCATTTTTGGTCTTCATCTTCACTTTACATGTATTTGTGTCTATGCATTAATAAATTATAATATATTATATGTCTGCAGGTGACACTGGAGATACATGTTTCAATTGCATAGGAAATGACATTCAAGGCCAGAAAGGAGAACCTGGCCAACCTGGTACTCCTGGGAGTCCAGGTAAGTAAAGAAGATTTTTATACTTGTAATACTGCTGGACAGATATTATTATTATTATTTATTATTATGACGCCATTTATTCCATGGCGCTTTACATGTGAGGAGGGTTATACATAATAAAAACAAGTACAATAATCTTAAACAATACAAGTCACGATTGGTACAGTAGGAGAGAGGACCCTGCCCGCGAGGGCTCACAATCTACAAGGGATGGGTGAGGATACAAAAAGGTAGGGTAGAGATGGTCGTGCAGCGGTTTGGTTGATCGGTGGTTACTGCAAGTTGTAGGCTTGTCGGAAGAGGTAGGTCTTCAGGTTCTTTTTGAAGGTTTCGATGGTAGGCGAGAGTCTGATGTGTTGTGGTAGAGCATTCCAGAGTAGTGGTGATGCGCGAGAGAAATCTTGTATGCAATTGTGGAAAGAGGAGATAAGAGGGGAGTAGAGAAGGAGATCTTGTGAGGATCGGAGGTTGTGTGCAGGTAAGTACCGGGAGACGAGGTCACAGATGTATGGAGGAGACAGGTTGTGGATGGCTTTGTACGTCATGGTTAGGGTTTTGTACTGGAGTCTCTGGGCAATTGGGAGCCAGTGAAGGGATTGACAGAGGGGAGAGGCCGGGGAATAGCGGGGGGACAGGTGGATTAGTCGGGCAGCAGAGTTTAGAATAGATTGGAGGGGTGCGAGAGGTTCGAGGGGAGGCCACAGAGCAGGAGGTTGCAGTAGTCGAGGCGGGAGATGATGAGGGCATGGACTAGGGTTTTTGCAGATTCTTGGTTTAGGAATATACAGATCCGTGAAATATTTTTGAGTTGAAGGCAGCAGGAAATGGAAAGGGCTTCGATATGTGGTTTGAAGCAGAGATCAGTGTCAAGGATTACCCCGAGGCAGCGAGCTGGTGGGACTGGGGAGAGTGGGCAGCCGTTTACTGTAATGGATAGGTTCGTTTGGGGGGTCACGTGAGATGGGTGGAAAGATCATGAATTCTGTTTTGTCCTTGTTAAGTTTTAGAAATCTAGCAGAGAAGAAGGATGAAATAACGGACATAAATTGAGGGATTCTGGTTAGTAGGCTGGTGATATCTGGTCCAGAGATGTAGATCTGTGTGTCATCAGCATAGAGATGATACTGAAAGCCGTGAGATTCTATGAGCTGTCCCATGCCAAAGGTGTAAATGGAGAAGAGCAGTGGCCCTAGGACTGAACCTTGCGGACTCCAATAGATAGGGGGCAAGGTGAGGAGGTGGTGTGTGAGTGGGAGACACTGGATGTCCGGTCTGTTAGGTATGTCGAGATCCAGGATAGGGCAAAGTCTGTGATGCCAAGGTATGAGAGGGTCTGTAATAATAGGGAATGGTCCACTGTGTCAAAGGCAGAGGACAGGTCCAGGAGGAGGAGGACAGAGTAGTGTCCCTTGCTCTTGGCGGTTAATAGGTCATTGGTGACCTTAGTTAGGGCAGTTTCAGTGGAGTGGTGTGACCGGAAGCCAGATTGTAAGCAGTCGAAGAGGGAGCAGGAAGATAGATGGGAGGACAGTTCAAGATGGACGTGTTGTTCCAGTAGTTTTGAGGCATAGGGGAGAAGTGATATAGGGCGATAGCTAGATACAGAGGATGGGTCAAGAGAGGGCTTTTTGAGGATATGTGTGATTGAGGCATGTTTAAAGTTTGAGGGGAAAACAATATATAATTGTTTGTTGGTACATACAGATATAATATTAATTGAACATTTCTTGTTACCAGTGTTTTAAAGATGACCTATCACTTGTTAAAAAAATGCACTTAAATACCCTGTAAAAATCCTTGATCTCCCCTGATTTGGTCGCTTTTTTTTTCATTTTGTGCCGTGTCAATCATTTGCAGAGATATTCACATTTGCTGATTTTGAAGCACTGCATGTGAAATCTCTGCTTGTAGACTAGTTGGGCGTTTCTTCAGAGTCTTCTACGGCGCATGCACAATCACCCAATCCTCACAATTGCTGAAATTTACATCTAAGCAGCCTATGAGGTTGCTAGATCACCTGCCGAACTGTGATTGGCAGCTTCAGAAGGAGGATTGAAAGTGCACACCCGCAAAGAAGACTGAATAAACATCCAGTTGGCCTACAACCAGAGATTTCACATATTTCTAACCAAATGAAACAAATGGGAATATCTCTGCAATGGAGTGACGTAGTAAAAAACAGAAAAGAGTGTCAGAATCAGGGGCGTTCAGGAATTTCTACAAGGTATTCAACTCAATATTTTGGAGTGAGTGAAAGGTCCTCTGGAAATAATTAGGAACTACATTTAAGAAGTAAAACATTATGAACTAGTGGGGTGCTTCATGGCTATACACAAGGTTGGTCTTTGCAGTTCAGAAGATCTTCTGATCTTATGGTCCTATGCCTGTGTACCTTGTTCTTTCTTCCTTTCAACTTGGGCTATGTTATAATCAAACATTTGGGCTCATCACAGTGAGAACATTGGCAAACATTAACAATCTGCATACTTTTTTATTATTTTCATAGGGGTGCCTGGTTATCCTGGACCAAAAGGTGATCCTGGTCTTCCTGGTTTGTCGGGTTCTCCTGGCCAATCAGTAAGTGTTTATAGTGTACTGGTTTTTGTCTATTGCTCTCAAGCTACATTCACACATTCAGTATTTGGTCAGTATTTTACATCAGTATTTGTAAGCCAAAACCAGGAGTGGGTGAGAAATTCAGACTTGGTGATGAGTTTCTATTATACTTTTCCTCTGATTGTTCCTCCCTGGTTTTGGCTTACAAATACTGATGTAAATTACTGACCAAATACTAATGGTGTGATCATAGCCTAAAGCAAATAAGCCCAAAGCTTATCATCAATCCGTAGGAGAAATGGTATTGTAGCTTTACAATGACCAGAAACAAATGTAAAACTATTTAGTAAAGTAATGCTATCTCATAGTTCTATAAGTATAACGGTATTTGTGAACATTTTTATGCCTATGTTGACCAGTATATGCTTTTTTTTCCCTTGGAAAAGTGCCACTGCTATTGCTAATATTTTAGTAAGAAATTGAAGTTTAAATTCTATAATTAAGTTTAATATTTCCCATTCTTTTTTAATACACTTCCATTTGGTTTCAACTGCAGTATTGTTTGTCCAAGAAATGTTTTGTGGAAATCACGTAAGAGAAATTTTCACAATGAGTGTGGTAAGCGTGTAATAACTGTGCCACACAGGGATTCTCTGGTTCTCCTGGTAGCCCTGGTCGCCCTGGACCTAAAGGTGATCCTGGTGATGTGGTTGCCCTTCCTGGACTGAAAGGAGATAAAGGAGATACTGGATTTCCAGGACCAGCAGGAAGCCCTGGATTTGATGGTCGCCCTGGAAGAGATGGAATTCCTGGACTTCCTGGGCCTAAGGGAGAGCCGGTATGTGTGTTATTTTTTTAGATGGCCATACCATTTTCTTTATGGCCATTTCTTATTCTTTTTGTCAGTGGGGAAAATTCTTTCATAATCTTAACACTACCTAATCAGTGCTGACTTAGGGATACACACTATATACAATAGTAATGTCCATTTTTTAGTTTATTTATGCATTTCCAGAGGAATAACAGAGGAAAGGCATGGCGCAGAGATGATGCTACATTATTATGTTATAGAGAAGAATTTCCTATACTGGACTCATTATGTAGAACAGATTTCCTGCAACACATTTTCAGTTACTTCATATGTTATACATAGTATCCATCTTTTTTGAGAGTATCATCCTTCTAGCGGTCTATTTTTCAATACAAATTTTACGTGTTGATAAGATGTGATATTATGATTCTTATAATTTTGCAGGGTGGTCTTGCTTTCAAAGGAGAACGTGGCCAACCAGGCGAACCTGGCCTCCCTGGACTTCCAGGTGATAGAGGTCCTTTGGGTCCTCCTGGCTTTGGTCCACCTGGTCCTGCTGGTGAGAAAGGAGTCCAAGGAGTTTCTGGTCGACCGGGAGCAACTGGAGTTCCAGGTAACTAATCATGTGCATTCTTTCCCCGCAAAATACAAGGTTTATTCAGTGTTACAGAATAACATTAATGGTTTCATTGTTATTCTCACAATGGTAAGTTGTCACCTATCTGTATGATAGGGGAGAACTTACTGATCACTGAGGTTGGTCTGACTGCTGACCCCAACATCCTGAGATCGAGGTTCTGGAACCCAGTAGTCGGGCTCTGTAAAGTCCTGTCTTAAATGGAGCAAAGGAGTGCTATATCAACCCACACTCTTTTCATAGTCTTTGGGACTGCTGGAAACAGCCGACTACAAATCTCTGACCACACAGTATTCATGAACTAAATATTTTGGCCATAAATCTTTATTAGAAAACTGTGTTTTACTGCTTCCCGACATCCGCTGTACCTGAAATGCAAGTTGGGTGTAGGTGCATGGAGCGAGCTCAGGAGCTGAGCCCACACCATACCATGCACATTTTGGCTGTGTTACACATCTAGCATCTGCCTGTAACAGGACCAATTGGAGCTGATCTATGGGTGCTTCTGATAACCCCTTAAATGCTGCAGTCAATCTGTGATAGCTGCAATTACGGCAGTTGGTTTATGGATGGTCTCAGGATGCTATTAGGCACACATGGAAGTAAAGATGGGGTGGGGGCGTGGCCTGAATGTCCATGTGAGCGGATGTGCGGCAGAGCGCTCCCGCTGCTGATTTTATTAGAATCCTGATAAACCTCCGCTGAGCGGTGTTTTGCGGTGCTTACCGGCAGCTGGAGAGTCCCGGGAGCGCGGCGGTGTACAGCGGCAGCCCCGGGGTCAGTAATTATGACCAGGAGGAGGCAAAAGGACGCCGGAGCCGGCGATGCAGGGACCGGCCAAGATGGCGCCGACGCCAGGGAGAAGGCGGATAAGGAGAACGCTGCATGTCAGAAACGCATGGCGGTGGCGGCAAAGCTCCAGCAGTTTGCTAGAGTGGAGGCTGCAGAGGAGGCAGAGGAGGAAGCCGGAGCTGATATCGAGGAGGAGGAGGAGAACCCAGCAGAAGAGCAAGAGGTACAGCAGGGGAGCAGGGATGGCAGTATGGCGGTGGTAGTAGGGGGATCTGAAGACATGGTGCCACGAGCAGAGCCCACCCTCAGAGACGTTTTCGCGCTGGTGTCCTCATGCAAACAGTCCCTGACCCAGCAGATACAGGAGGTCAAGGGTGACACAGCCCAGATAAATGCAGCCCTGCAGAAGATTGACAAACGTGTGGGGGTTGTAGAGGAGAGAGTGAGCACTGCGGAAGATCATATAGTGCAGCTGCAAAAAGCGTAGAAGAAGTTTGCTCAAGCAATATCGGAACTAGCTGCAAAAAATGAGGATCTGGAGAATAGGTCCAGAAGAAATAACATACGTATAGTGAGTATCCCGGAAAAAACTGAGGGGAGGAATCCCACTGAGTATATTGAAAGCTTGCTGTTGGAGACCTTTGGTGACGCAGCACTGACAAAAGTATTTGCGGTAGAGAGAGCCCACAGGGTCCCACCGAAACCACCTGTCCCTAGAGCGAATCCCCGTACCATGCTTGCCAAAATTCTAAATTACAGAGACAGAGACATTATCCTGAGGAAGGCTAGAGATATGATGGATTTGACAATTGGAGGTCAAAGAATTGCTATTTACCCCGACTACTCCGCCCTGGTCCAGAAACAACGGATGATGTTCACGGGTATCAAGAGACGGCTGTTGTGAATTCTGTGGCCAAGCTCCCTCCTTTGGTCGTGAGTGGTACTTCGGCTGGTTCTGTCTATGAGCTTCCTTTGGTGGATGAGAGTGGTACTGCGGCTTCTGAGTTTCCTTCCTCAGGTGTTGAGGTTAAGTCGTTAGGTGCTGCTCTATTTAACTCCACCTAGTGCTTTGATCCTGGCCTCCAGTCAATGTTCTAGTATTGGTCTTGCTTCCTCCTGGATCGTTCCTGTGGCCTGTCTGCTCTGCATAAGCTAAGTTTTGCTTGTGTTATTTTTGTTTGCTATTTTTTCTGTCCAGCTTGCTTTATTGGTTTTTCTTGCTTGCTGGAAGCTCTGGGACGCAGAGGGAGTACCTCCGTACCGTTAGTCGGTGCGGAGGGTCTTTTTGCCCCCTCTGCGTGGTTGTTTATAGGGTTTTGTGCTGACCGCAAAGCAATCTTTCCTATCCTCGGTCTGTTCAGTAAGTCGGGCCTCACTTTGCTAAATCTATTTTATCTCTGCGTTTGTATTTTCATCTCAACTCACAGTCATTATATGTGGGGGGCTGCCTTTTCCTTTGTGGTATTTCTCTGAGGCAAGGTAGGCTTATTTTTCTATCTTCAGGGCTAGCTAGTTTCTCAGGCTGTGCTCGAGGCGCATAGGACTGGTCAGGAGCGCTCCACGGCTACCTCTAGTGTGGTTGGATAGGATTAGGGATTGCGGTCAGCAGAGTTCCCACGTCTCAGAGCTCGTCCTATGTTTTTTGGTAATTGTCAGGTCACATTGTGTGCTCTGAACTTCAATGTCCATTGTGGTTCTGAATTACCTGTTCATAACAGTACTGGAGGCCCAAAGTACTAATGCTTCTCAATAGAGGGAAAAGAGAAGTTCTGAGACCATTTTTTTTTCTTTACACTGTGTTCTGTCTTTCATTTCCCCTTTACATCAGGGTGGTTCAGAACACAGGTGTGGACATGGACATTCAGGGTCTGTTCTCTTTGATGGATAATCTCGCTATAAATGTACAAAATATTCAAGATTTAGTGGTTCAGAATCCTATGTTAGAGCCTAAAATTCCTATTCCTGAGTTATTTTCTGGAGATAGAGCTAAGTTTTTGAATTTTAAAAATAATTGTAAACTATTTCTGGCTTTGAAACCCCGCTCCTCTGGTGACCCAGTTCAACAAGTTAGGATTATTATTTCTTTATTACGTAGCGACCCTCAAGACTGGGCATTTTCCCTTGCGCCAGGAGATCCTGCATTATGTAATATTGATGCGTTTTTCCTGGCGCTCGGATTGCTGTACGATGAACCTAATTTGGTGGATCAGGCAGAGAAAAATTTGCTGGCTCTGTGTCAGGGTCAGGATGAGATAGAGATTTATTGTCAGAAGTTTAGAAAGTGGTCCGTGCTCATTCAATGGAATGAAGGTGCGCTGGCAGCTATTTTCAGAAAGGGTCTCTCTGAAGCCCTTAAGGATGTCATGATGGGATTTCCTATGCCTGCTGGTCTGAATGAGTCTATGTCTTTGGCCATTCAGATCGGTCGACGCTTGCGTGAGCGTAAATCTGTGCACCATTTGGCGGTATTATCTGAGCATAAACCTGAGCCTATGCAGTGCGATAGGACTTTGACCAGAGCTGAAAGGCAAGAACACAGACGTCAGAATGGGCTGTGTTTCTACTGTGGTGATTCCACTCATGCTATCTCCGATTGTCCTAAGCGCACTAAGCGGTTCACTAGGTCTGCCACCATTGGTACGGTACAGTTGAAATTTCTTTTGTCCGTTACTTTGATCTGCTCTTTGTCTTCCTATTCTGTCATGGCATTTGTGGATTCAGGCGCTGCCCTGAATTTGATGGACTTGGAGTATGCTAGGCGCTGTGGGTTTGTCTTGGAGCCCTTGCAGTGTCCTATCCCATTGAGAGGAATTGATGCTACTCCTTTGGCCAAGAATAAGCCTCAGTATTGGACCCAGCTGACCATGTGCATGGCTCCTGTGCACCAGGAGGATATTCGCTTTCTGGTGTTGCATAATCTGCATGATGTGGTCGTGTTGGGGTTGCCATGGCTACAAGTCCATAACTCAGTATTAGATTGGAAATCAATGTCTGTGTCCAGCTGGGGTTGTCAGGGGGTACATGGTGATGTTCCATTGCTGTCTATCTCGTCATCCACCCCTTCTGAGGTCCCAGAGTTCTTGTCTGATTACCGGGATGTATTCGATGAGCCCAAGTCCAATGCCCTACCTCCGCATAGGGATTGTGATTGTGCTATCGATTTGATTCCTGGTAGTAAGTTTCCTAAGGGTCGACTGTTTAATTTATCTGTACCTGAGCACGCCGCTATGCGGAGTTACGTGAAGGAGTCTTTGGAGAAGGGTCATATTAGCCCGTCATCGTCGCCATTGGGAGCGGGGTTCTTTTTTGTGGCCAAGAAGGATGGTTCGCTGAGACCTTGTATTGATTACCGCCTTCTAAATAAAATTACGGTCAAATTTCAGTACCCCTTGCCGCTGCTGTCTGATTTGTTTGCTCAGATTAAGGGGGCTAGTTGGTTCACCAAGATAGATCTTCGTGGTGCATATAATCTTGTGCGTATTAAACGGGGCTATGAATGGAAAACAGCACTTAATACGCCCGAAGGCCATTTTGAGTACCTGGTTATGTCATTCGGGCTTTCTAATGCTCCATCAGTGTTTCAGTCCTTTATGCATGACATCTTCCGAGAGTACCTGGATAAATTCCTGATTGTATACTTGGATGATATTTTGGTCTTCTCGGATGATTGGGAGTCTCATGTGAAGCAGGACAGAATGGTGTTCCAGGTCCTGCGTGCTAATTCTTTGTTTGTGAAGGGGTCAAAGTGTCTCTTTGGTGTTCAGAAGGTTTCATTTTTGGGGTTCATTTTTTCTCCTTCTACTATCGAGATGGACCCTGTTAAAGTTCAGGCCATTTATGATTGGACTCAGCCTACATCTCTGAAGAGTCTGCAGAAGTTCCTGGGCTTTGCTAATTTTTATCGTCGTTTCATCAGTGGTTTTTCTAGTATTGCTAAACCGTTGACTCATTTAACAAAGAAGGGTGCTGATGTGGTCAATTGGTCTTCTGCTGCTGTGGAAGCTTTTCAGGAGTTGAAGCGTCGTTTTTCTTCTGCCCCTGTGTTGTGCCAACCAGATGTTTCGCTTCCGTTCCAGGTCGAGGTTGATGCTTCTGAAATTGGAGCAGGGGCTGTTTTGTCGCAGAGAAGTTCTGATTGCTCGGTGATGAAACCATGCGCCTTCTTTTCCAGGAAATTTTCGCCTGCTGAGCGAAATTATGATGTTGGCAATCGAGAGTTGCTAGCCATGAAGTGGGCATTCGAGGAGTGGCGTTATTGGCTTGAAGGAGCTAAGCATCGCGTGGTGGTCTTGACTGATCACAAGAACTTGACTTGTCTCGAGTCTGCCAAACGGTTGAATCCTAGACAGGCTCGTTGGTCGCTGTTTTTCTCCCGTTTTGACTTTGTGGTTTCGTACCTTCCGGGCTCTAAAAATGTGAAGGCGGATGCCCTGTCTAGGAGTTTTGTGCCCGATTCTCCGGGTTTGCCTGAGCCGGCGGGTATTCTCAAAGAGGGGGTAATTTTGTCTGCCATCTCCCCTGATTTGCGGCGGGTGCTGCAAAAATTTCAGGCTAATAGACCTGACCGTTGCCCAGCGGAGAAACTGTTTGTCCCTGATAGGTGGACGAATAAAGTTATCTCTGTGGTTCATTGTTCGGTGTTGGCTGGTCATCCTGGAATCTTTGGTACCAGAGATTTGGTGGCGAGATCCTTTTGGTGGCCGTCTCTGTCGCGGGATGTGCGTTCTTTTGTGCAGTCCTGTGGGATTTGTGCTCGGGCTAAGCCCTGCTGTTCTCGTGCCAGTGGGTTGCTTTTGCCCTTGCCGGTCCCGAAGAGGCCTTGGACATATATCTCTATGGATTTTATTTCGGATCTCCCCGTCTCTCAAAGATGGTGGTTTGTGATCGCTTCTCTAAGATGGTCCATTTGGTGCCCTTGTCTAAATTGCCTTCCTCCTCTGATTTGGTGCCATTATTTTTCCAGCATGTGGTTCGTTTACATGGCATTCCAGAGAACATCGTTTCTGACAGAGGTTCCCAGTTTGTTTCGAGATTTTGGCGAGCCTTTTGTGCTAGGATGGGCATTGATTTGTCTTTTTCCTCGGCTTTCCATCCTCAGACAAATGGCCAGACTGAACGAACCAATCAGACCTTGGAAACATATCTGAGATGTTTTGTTTCTGCTGATCAGGATGATTGGGTGTCCTTTTTGCCTTTGGCTGAGTTCGCCCTTAATAATCGGGCCAGCTCGGCTACTTTGGTTTCGCCGTTTTTCTGCAATTCTGGGTTCCACCCTCGTTTCTCTTCAGGGCAGGTTGAGTCTTCGGACTGTCCTGGTGTGGATACTGTGGTGGATAGGTTGCAGCAGATTTGGACTCATGTAATGGACAATTTGACTTTGTCCCAGGAGAAGGCTCAACGCTTCGCTAACCGCAGGCGCTGTGTGGGTCCCCGACTTCGTGTTGGGGATTTGGTTTGGTTGTCATCTCGTTATATTCCTATGAAGGTTTCCTCTCCTAAGTTTAAGCCTCGTTTCATTGGTCCATATAGGATTTCTGAGGTTCTTAATCCTGTGTCTTTTCGTTTGACTCTTCCAGCTTCTTTTTCCATCCATAACGTGTTCCATAGGTCATTGTTGCGGAGATACGTGGCACCTGTGGTTCCATCTATTGATCCTCCTGCTCCGGTTTTGGTGGAGGGGGAGTAGGAGTATATTGTGGAGAAGATTTTGGATTCTCGTGTTTCAAGACGGAAACTCCAGTATCTGGTTAAGTGGAAGGGTTATGCTCAGGAAGATAATTCCTGGGTCTTTGCCTCTGATGTCCATGCTGCCGATCTGGTTCGTGCCTTTCATGTGGCTCATCCTGGTCGGCCTGGGGGCTCTGGTGAGGGTTCGGTGACCCCTCTTCAAGGGGGGGGGGTACTGTTGTGAATTCTTTGGCCAAGCTCCCTCCTTTGGTCGTGAGTGGTACTTCGGCTGGTTCTGTCTATGAGCTTCCTTTGGTGGATGAGAGTGGTACTGCGGCTTCTGAGTTTCCTTCCTCAGGTGTTGAGGTTAAGTCGTTAGGTGCTGCTCTATTTAACTCCACCTAGTGCTTTGATCCTGGCCTCCAGTCAATGTTCTAGTATTGGTCTTGCTTCCTCCTGGATCGTTCCTGTGGCCTGTCTGCTCTGCATAAGCTAAGTTTTGCTTGTGTTATTTTTGTTTGCTATTTTTTCTGTCCAGCTTGCTTTATTGGTTTTTCTTGCTTGCTGGAAGCTCTGGGACGCAGAGGGAGTACCTCCGTACCGTTAGTCGGTGCGGAGGGTCTTTTTGCCCCCTCTGCGTGGTTGTTTGTAGGGTTTTGTGTTGACCGCAAAGCAATCTTTCCTATCCTCGGTCTGTTCAGTAAGTCGGGCCTCACTTTGCTAAATCTATTTCATCTCTGCGTTTGTATTTTCATCTCAACTCACAGTCATTATATGTGGGGGGCTGCCTTTTCCTTTGTGGTATTTCTCTGAGGCAAGGTAGGCTTATTTTTCTATCTTCAGGGCTAGCTAGTTTCTCAGGCTGTGCTCGAGGCGCATAGGACTGGTCAGGAGCGCTCCACGGCTAGCTCTAGTGTGGTTGGATAGGATTAGGGATTGCGGTCAGCAGAGTTCCCATGTCTCAGAGCTCGTCCTATGTTTTTTGGTAATTGTCAGGTCACTTTGTGTGCTCTGAACTTCAATGTCCATTGTGGTTCTGAATTACCTGTTCATAACAGATGGCTGAGGGAACTGGGAGTGCAATACTCCATGATGTTTCTGGCACGACTAAGAGTGGTCGCGTTTGATAAGATTCATTTTTTCCAGACGCCGGAGGACGCTGCCCAGTGGATTGAAAGGAGGAGATTGAAAATATGGGGTGGTCCGGACGGGGGATATTTCACTGTCAAACGAAAAGAGATTGGTGACTGACAGTATATTGGTTATGGGGATGTGAAGGTTTGAGGGTGGAGCTGGGCATTACTCAGTAAATGGCCTGGGAGTGCTGAAATGGCGGCTGGTTACGGGGGAGGAAGGGTTGGTGGCGTTCTAAAAGTTTATTTAGTTTCCTTGCATTTGCAATTTAATACAAGTTGGAATATTTTATTCTTTTAAGAATTGCACCGAATTTTGTTATAAACGGTAGCGGGAGGCGGATGGAGAAGGTTATGTTAACAAGTGTGTTCGCAATGGGCAATGGTGCCCCACTCTTGATAAGAGGCAGAATGTATAGTATTGGGGGGGACTTATTTTCAGGAGGGAGAAACAGTGGGACACATGCTATCGGTGGTGGCCTCTGCTCAGCGAAGTACCTCATATGTCCACTCGTTAGCATCTGTCGGTGGAATCAGGATCTGTGAAACATCTGAGATTATAAAGGTTTTCGCAGACTTCTACGCGGACTTATATTCCTCCAGGGTTGATGGGTCAGCCGGAGATACAGAGACTTTCTTGGAGAGTCTGGGGCTGCCGAAATTGAGTGAGGTGGATAGGGTGAGCTTGGAAGCCGCTATCACGGAGGAGGAACTGAGTCGGGCGTTGAAGTCCATGGCCAATGGGAAGGTGCCTGGAGTTGATGGGTTGCCAGCCGAGATTTATAAAAGCTTGGGGGAGGTGTTGATTCCCTGATTAAAGTTGGTACTCGAGGAAGCTAGGTGTCAGGGGTACCTCCCAGCATCTATGAGGGAGGCCATTATAGTGGTTATTCCGAAGGAGGATAAGGATTTGGGGAAGCCTGAGTCATATCGCCCAATCTCTCTGTTAACCATCGATGTCAAGCTTTTGGCCAGGGTGTTAGCTTCCCGTCTGTCTAGTGTCATTACTAACCTTGTGCATCCGGATCAGTCTGGCTTTATGCCTGATAGATCAACAGCGGTTAATCTACGGAGGCTGTATATGAATCTGCAGCTGAAGTCTGACAACTGTGGCCAGAGGGTTATTGTGTCCTTGGATGCCCATAAGGCGTTTGACAGTGTGGAGTGGGGATATCTCTGGCAGGTGTTGAAATGTATGGGTATTGGACCGCAGTTTGTGTCTTGGATTCAACTGCTATATTCATTGCCGACGGCTAGAATCAGAGTAAACGGGGAACTTTCTCAGCCTATAAAGTTGGCTAGAGGCACGAGACAGGGATGTCCACTTTCGCCTCTTCTGTTTGCTCTGGCTGTGGAGCCCCTGGCCGCCAAGATTCGACAGTCTGATGGGGTCCCTGGGTTTAGATATGGGAGTGTTGAGGAAAAGATAGCGTTGTATGCGGACGACATTTTGCTATTCCTGGCTGACCCGGATGACTCCTTGAGGGGCCATCGAGATCATTGAGAGATTTGGTTCCTTGTCGGGGCTGAAGATAAATTGGGATAAATCGGTCCTGTTTAAGGTAGATGGTGTGGGAGAGAGTGGGAGTGAGACATTGGGAGAGGGGCGGCTTAAGGTGGCATCCCATTTTAAATACCTTGGAATATGGATCTCGGTGCCAGTTACGGAGTTTTTATATAGGAATTTGACTCCTCTCATGGGCGTGCTTAAGGCAAAAGTGGATGCGTGGAATAAGTTACATTTATCGGTGGTAGGTAGGGTTAATCTTATTAAAATGGTGCTGATGCCCAAAATACTTTACATCCTTCATAACGCGCCAGTTTGGATCCCACGGGGGAAATTTCATCAGATTAATGCTCTTTTTCGAAGCTTGATATGGGGGAGGCAATACCCACGTTTTAGCCTGGAGACGCTTCAGCGACCCAAGAAAGATGGGGGTTTGGCTTTGCCCAACCCTGAGTTATACTTTCTTGCAGCCCAAAGTGAGCATTTGAAGGGCTGGGCGCGGGAGGCGTCCCCCAGTGCGGTACAACACTTGATGGAAGGGGTGACAAACCGACGCCCGGTGGTGCAGTGTTTGGAGGATGGCTCTTTAGGAGCTTTGGGGAAATTGTATCCAACTATGTTTCTGATACGTAAGTTATGGATCAGATTGCGGCAGATTCGGGGGGTTACGGGATTGACTAAATTCACACCGATATGGTTTAACAATAATTTAGTGGAGTTTGCGGC